>NC_090823.1:14836940-15141440 GCF_000390325.3 Nicotiana tomentosiformis
TGTTATAATTGTTTCAGGATTTGCAAAGTTATTTAGACTTACAGGTGGAATTCCTTATTCCATGTTTCATCTATGTCTCTTATGTACTGATTTCCATGCCTTACATACTCAGTACATTGTTCGTACCGACGCTCTAGTTCCCGGGGCCTACGTTTCATGTCCGCAGGTGTAGGTAGGCAAGCTGACGGTCCCCTTCTTAGGATCCTTGATCAGCGAGAGTTGGCGTGCTACACTTGATCCGGAGTTGCTTTTGATTTTGGTACGATATGCTTGTATACATATATGGGTATGACGTGGCTCAGTCCCATCTTTGTACAATTGTATTTCTATTAGAGGTCTGTAGAAAGTTTTGTACAATTGGATAGTATGTGGCCTTGTCGGCTTTTAGTATTGGATATATAGTTGTCTATAGCAGCCTTGCCGCTCGCCCTACTGTATTCCGCATGTTTATGTATATGTGTATTTTGGACAGGTTTCCCTCACGTACACTATTCATGTTTATATCTTAAACGCATGCTTAATGATATTTTACATGTAGGATTCGGGCACCCGTCGCGGCCCATCAGTTTGGGTCGTGACATATTGCAGCTCCAATGACCAAGTTGACTCAGAATGATGATCCATTCAGGTTGTTTGACGAGTGTGAGGTGAGCTTTTATAAGCTCAAAACCGCTTTGACTAAAGCTTACATTTTGGTGTTGCCTTCAGGATCAAAGATGTATACTGTCTATTGTGATGCTTTGCATGTTGGCCTTGGTTGTGTGTGGATGCAGGACGTCATGGTTATTGCATATGTGTTGCGCCGGTTGAAGCTCCATGAGAAGAACTATCTAGTACATGATTTGGACTTGGTGGCTATTGTGCATGCACTAAAGCTTTGGAGGCACTACTTGTATGGTGTATCATGTTAGGTTTATGCTAATCATTAGAATCTTTAGAATTTATTCAAGCAAAAGGATTTGAATTTGAGGCAGTAGAGGTGGTTGGAGTTGTTGAAGGGTTATGGTATCACTATCTTGTATCATTCGAGGAAGACGAATGTGGTAGAGGATTCTTTAAGTAGGAAGGTAGAGAGTATGGAGAGTTTAGCATTTATTTTAATTGCGAAGAGGCCTTTTGCTATGGAAGTTTAGGCTTTGGATGATTTTTGAGATTTGATATTTCAGAGCCTAGTAGAGTTCTTGCTTGTGTTGTCACGTAGTTGATCTTGTTTGAGCACATCAAAGCTCGTTAGTATGATAATCCCCATTTTCTTGTCCTTAAGGACATGTTGTTGTGAGATGGTGCTAAGGAGGTTACTATTGGTGATGATGGTGTATTGCGACTTCAGGGTTGAAGTTTTGTTTCTAATGTGGATGGTTTAACGGGGTTGATTCTTAATGAGACTATAGTTCTCGGTATTTTATCCACCCAGGTGCTACAAAGATGTATCGCAACTTGAAGCAACATTATTAGTGGCGGAGGATGAAGGAGATATAGTTGGACATGTTTCGTGGTGTTTGAATTGTCAGTGGGTTAAATATGAGCATCAGTGACTGGGAAATTTGATTTAGAAATTAGATATACAATAGTGGAAATGGGAGTGCATTCCGGTCATGACTTCCTATACTTCAAACAAGTTTGCTCAGATCTACATCGAAGAGATTTATCCGTTTGCGTGGGGTGCTCATCAGAGACTAGTGGCATCGGTTTCAACCATTAGAGGATTTTTTATACAACAACAGCTCTATATAAGGCCTTATATGGTAGGCGATGTCATTCTTCAGTTGGTTGGTTCGAGACTGGTGAGGCTAGATTGTTGGGTACAAATTTAGATGGCGATTCTATGGAGTAGGTGAAGTTGATCGACCTCGTACAATAGTCCATGCAGAGTTATGCTCATAGGAAGGTTCGTGATATGGCTTTCATGTAGGGTAAAAAGATTCTTCTTAGGATTTTGCCATTGAAGTGCGTGATGAGATTTGGAAAGAAGGGAAAGTTTAGCCCTCGATATATTAGTCCATTCGAGGTATTAGAGAGAGTTGGGGATGTGGCTGACAGACTTTCTTTGCTACCCAACTTGTCAGCAGTTCATCCGGTATTTTATGTTTTCATGCTTTGGAAGTGTCAAGAAGATCAGTCACATGTGTTGTATTTCAGTTCAGTGCAGTTAGATGAGAATCTGGTTTATGAAGAAGAGCCGATGGCCATATTGAATAGACAGGTTCAGAAATTGAGATTGAAAGAGGTTACATCGGTGAAGGTTTAGTGGAGAGGTCAACCAGTCAGGGAGGCGACTTGGGCGATCGAGCATAAAATGCAGAGCATATATCCTTATCATTGCGGCATTCTAGGTATAATTCTAATCTTGTTCGAGGATAATGTTTGTTTAAGTGGGGGAGAATGTGATAACACGATGAGTCGTCTGGTGTACTTGAGCCTCGTTTCATTATTTGATGCTTCTCGTGTACATGTTAGCTATTTTGTGACTTGCGAGGATAGTTGTGTGATTATGGGGGAGTTCAGGGAATGAATAGGAATACTTAGTTCTATTTTGGATAGCTTAAGTTGCTAGAGTTGACCTAAGACTCATGCATAAACACTCTCGAATTTTTAATTTGATGGTTTCAATAGGTTCGTATGGTGATTTTGGACTTAGGCTTATGCCTGGATTTGAAAGTTTAGAGAGTTCATAAAAATAACCAAGAGTTCACTCTGATGTTATCGAGGTCTGATTGGTGCTACGGGACTTTGGATAGGTTCATTTAGTTTATTGGAACTTGTGTGCAAACTTTGGTTTAAATAAGAAATGTTTAAGTGTGATGCGGACTTGTTGGGCGAAGTTGTAAAATTGGAAGTTTAGAGTTGGAGTTTGATCTTCAACCTTGGTTTGGATGTTAATTTTAGTGTTTTCAGCATTTGGATGCGTAAATATTAAGTATTCGGACTTGTTGGTATTGTTAGATAGGCGCCCGAAGGGCTCTAGTGTGTTTTGGATTGATTCCAGAAAATTTTGTTGTATTGTTGAAAGATCTGGTGCTGGTCTGTCGCACCTGCGGATCTTTGATTGCAGGTGCGAAGTCGCACATGCAAAGGATGAGGTCACAGATGTAAAGCTGTTGAGGCCTATGAGATTGGCCGCTTCTGCGAAAGTATGGGCACAAGTACGATGTCGTGCCTGTGAGGTTGTGGTCCGCACCTATGAAGACATGCCTTGAGTTGGAAAGGCGCAAAAGCGCATGTTGGTCGTGCTTGCGGAGATCATGCCAGTGTTGTTTTATTGCACCTGCGATGTTGCAGATGTGAGATATTTAGCCGCAGGTGCAAAGGGTCGGTGCTTAAGTGAAGCTCACAGATGCGAGGCTTTTGTCGTAGAAGCAACATTGAGGGCTGTAGATACGAGAGGCATAGTAGAAGGGATTTCAGTTGATTTTTGACATGTTTTCACTATTTTGATCTTGGCTAGAGGTGACTTTGGAAGGGAATTTTACCATAATTTTGAGTAAGTGATTTCTACTTGGATTTGATTATATATCTTTAATCTCCATAGTTTTCTACACTTTAATCATTGGATTTTGAAGAGAAATTTGGGAGGGGGAGGGGGATGTTTGTTTATAATTTTGGATAGTGTAAATTGGAGATTTGCGAGTCGATTTGGACTCGATTTTGAAATCTAATCACATATTTGGACTCGCCTGGTTATGTGTAGTCAAGATCAACCCCTTGACTCAGGTTTGACCATCTCGGCCCAAGTTGACTTTTGCTGACTTTTGGGTATTTGATTAAAGTTTGAAACATTATTGTTTAGACTTTATTCCTATGGCTTTCTTTGCCGTTATTGAGTTGTATTTGACTAGATTTGAGTCGTTTGGAGGTTGATTTGAAAAAGAAAGCTATTATGGAAGGGTGAAGACTACCGGGTTGAGGTAAGTTTCTTATCCATCCTTGTAAGGGGGAAATTTTCTCATATGTGATTATTTGCTACTTGTTGCTCGGCTTAGGAGCCACGTATATGCTATGTAACGAGCGTATATGCATAGCTAGGTTATGCCCAGATCCAGTAATATTTGACTTGTGATTATGCCTTGTATAGACTATGTGAACTTCTTATTCATGTTTCATTGAGTCTATGACTACGTGATGATTTAAAATTATGGCTTAGAAGAATGCTTAAGTTTATGACTTGTTGAATCGAGCATCAATGTGTAATGACTTGATCGGTCCTTTTAAATATTTTAGCATCGTTCCCCCATTTATCGATTCTTCTATATTCATTTGGGGTTATGTGACTTTCCGGGGTGGTTGGTTTGGTTTTGGGGATATTTCGGAGTTTAATTGGGACACTTTGTAATTACCCAACTGGTCGTTTTATGTAATTGAGCCTTGTTTAACCTTTTTGATGTTTCACACACGTGTGTTTATGCTTTTATGACTTTCAGGGTTGATTAGTTTCGTTCCGAGAAGATTTCGGGTTGATTTAGACCCTTAGAAATGTTAAACAAATTTTGAATTTTGTGAAAACGACCCCGGAATAGTGTTATGATGTCTCCAATAGCGTCGTATCATAATTTTAAACTTGGGCGTATGCCCAAAATTGAATTTGGAAGTCTGTAGGTTGATTTGTGTGATTTCGTCAAAATTTGGCAATTTGAAGTTGAAAAGCTTGACTGTGGGTTGACTTTTAGCTATCGAGTTCGGAATTTGATTTTGTGACTTGGAATATATCTGTTATTCTATTTAGAACTTGTCTGCAAAATTTTATATCATTTGGAGTTGAATTGATAGGATTCAGACATTTAGTTGCATTTCTAGAGGTTCTTGAAATTTACTTTGAAATTAAATTTTTTAAGTGTTCGATTTGTAGTTTTAGATGTTATGTTTGTGTAATGATCATGCGAGAATGTTCGTATGTTATTTTTAGACTTGTGTGGATGTTTGGATTGGAGCCCCAAGGGGTAGGATGAGTTTCAGACATACATCAGAGTGTTTTGGACTGAAATTAGAAATTTGGTGTGCATCAGCCTCTGTTGTTTGGCATTTGCGAACACCAGGGTCGCAATTGCGATGTTAGCAGGGGATCATATGTATCGCAATTGTGATGCCTAGGCCGCTTTTTCATATCATATTCTTTCATTTTAGAATCCTAGACTAGGTAGGAGGCGATTTGGAGAGGGAATTTTCATCTACAAATTTTGGGTAAGGGACTATAATTTATTTCCAACTACATTCCATCAATATATCTTAGATATTAACATTAAAACCATGTGAATCAAGGTGAAAATTTGTGAAACTTTGTCAAGTTTTTGAAAAATAATAATTTGAGTTTTGAGAGTCGATTTGGACTTGGATTTTGAAACTAATCATATATATGGATTCGTGGGGTAATGGGGAGTCGAAATCGACCATTGGACCCGGGGTTTTGACCGGGCAATCCCCGAGTTTACTTTTGTTGACTTTTTGGGAAAAGTATAGAGATCCCGACTTTATATATTGTAATTATTTTCCCTTGAATTGTTTGATGATATTAAGTCAATTTTGGTTAGATCTGAGCCGTGCAGAGGCGAATTTTAGGGGAAAGCTATTTTCGAGGGTTGAACTGGTCTAGTTGAGGTAAGTATCTTGCCTAACATTGTGTGGAGGAACTACCCCTTAGGATTTGGGATTGATTGTGTCATTTGTGCTATGTGAAAGCCGTGTACGCAAGGTGACGAGTGGGTATACGGGTTGTATGTGGTATTTGACCGGTTAGGCTACTTAGACTCTTTCCATGATTTAATTGAATTGTCATATCATGTTCTAAATTCTGATATTCAATCTATTATTACTCGTGTTAGTCTATCCTTACATGCCTTAAATGACTTTGTTAGCACTTATTCTACATCCTACTTGATAATTTGCTCTTATGCTTTAGTTGAACTTGTTGCCTCTTTTATTGTTTCATGCTATCTCTTTCATTGTTGATTATAATTATTGAAGTCATTGTACATGCTATATCTTTCATTATTGATTATCATTATTGAAGTCATTGTACATGTTATCCCTTTCATTGTTGATCATCATTATTTGAAGTCATTGTACATGTTATCTCTTTCATTGTGGATTATCATTATTTGAAGTCATTTTTAAACGTTATCTCTTCAGTTGTGAGTTATTCTTATATAATATTGTGGTTACACATTATCTCTCTCATTGTTGAGTTATTGGTGTTGAAGTTGTGAAAGTCATTATCACGTTGAGGCAATGTTGTTTATTGTTGAGATATCCTTCTTGTTGAGAAATTTACATTCATTGCTATTGTTGATATTTCGGTACACATTGTGGTTGAGCCATGGACTATTGATGTGGAAATAGTGATATTGTTGATTATTGGCAAGTTGTGACATATGGGCACTTGTGGTGCGAGTTGTTATTGTGATGTGATATTGACGTGCATGCGGTGGTATAAGGAAATGGGTTAATGTGCATGCGGCGGCATAAGGTGGGACTTATGTGCGTGTTGCTTGTAAGAGAATTACATGAAGTCGCACGTCGTCATAAGGAGGGCTAAATTACGTGTAGCTATTTCGGGAATTTTATTTTCAAAACTATCTAAATGTAAGGCTCACGCGGCATTATAAGGTAACATTGTGATTGAAATTGAGAAATGTGAATATGAGGCGGTACCTTGGTTGTGACTCTTGTTATAGACAAGGAGGTACCTCGTTTGTGATTCTTATTGTACACAATGCGGTACCTCGTTGTGATTCTTGTTGTTTATCTCATGTCGCAAAGAGTTATTGGTGGGAACACTTCTTATTGTTTTGTTCTTCCTTGTTCCATCAGTTATTGTCTGCATATGATCATTGTGGTTCTTTTCGATTGTTTCCTTTATGTTATCTCTATGCTTATGATCCTTTCATTAGTCTATGTTATTAACTTGCTTCATATTACTTATTTCTACATTTTCTATTACTTCTTCTTATTCCATTTTCACTATTTCTATTATGTCCTAGTAGGTGTCTTGACCTGGCCTCATCACTACTTTACCGAGGTTAGGCTTGGTACTTATTGGGTACTGTTGTGGTGTACTCATACTATATTTTTGCACATCGTTTTGTGTTGATCTAGGTAAGTCTGCTCATGCCGGATGTTAGTGATCGACTGTTTGCTATTTTTCAGAGACTTTAAGGTATATCTGCTTGGCGTCCGCAGGCCTCAGAGTCACCTTCATTTATCTTTCTATCTTGTTGTATTTTCCATTCAAACAGTGATGTAGTAGACATTCTAGTTATTCTGTAGAGCTTAGGACTCAGTTCCAGCACTTTTAGGAAAGTTGCTGACATTCTGTTTTGGAAGACTATATGAGTTTTGTTAGTTGTATTTTAGTATTCTTGTTGATTAATCTCGTTGAGTTATTATTAAATCTTAGGCTTACCTAGTCTTAGAGGCTAGGTGCTATCACAATATCCTAAGGTGGGAGAAAGGGGTCGTGACAAGTTGGTATCAAAGCTCTAGGCTCATATGTGTTACGAGTCATAAGAGAGTTTAGTTGAGCATTGCGAATCGGTACGGAGACGTTTGTACTTATCTTCAAAAGGCTATGGAACTATTAGGAAACTTCACTTCTTTGATTCCTTATCGTTTGAATTTGTTAACTTCAAAATTTTGAATATTTGTCATTCTATTCTCTCACAGATGGTGAGGACACACACTGCTGGATCCAAAGATCTAAGGAGTGGCACATGCTGCAGCTAGATCACCTGCCCGAGCTGTGACAAAGGAGCCACCAGTAGCTCCAGTTGGGGGCTAAGCACCCGAGGCACCTGTTGCCACCCCTGAACTTCATGAGACCCTCGCACAGTATTTGAGCTTGTTCAGTTATTTAGCTTAGGTAGGGTTGATTTCACTTTCACCACCGACATATCAGGCTGGGGGAGGAGCTCAGACTCCTACGGCCCATACTCTAGAGCAGTAGGTCAATGTTGATTAGCTCCCACAGGTTATGCCAGCACGTCTTGTTGTTCCGGTTCAACCCGAGGTTTGGGCATGGGCATATGAGGAGGAGCAGCTTAGACTTGAGATGTTCAAGAAGTATCACTCTCCTACTTACAATGGTTTAGCGTCGGAGGATATACATGATTTTCTAAAAAAGTGACATCGTATTCTCCGCACGATGGGTATTGTGGAGATGAGTGGGATTGCTTTACTACATTCCAACTGTTGGGAGCAGCATATCAGTGGTGGGGGGGTTTATAAGGAGGGTAGCCCAGCCGATGCAGCTTAGCTCACATGGACTAAGTTTTCAGAGATGTTCTTGAGAGAGTTTGTTCCTCAAACCCTTAGGGATGTGTAGCACGTGGAGTTTGAGGAGTTGTGCTAGGGTACTATATCAGTGTCAGAGTGTGCTGTCAGATTTAGTGATTCGTTCAGACATGCACCTCTTTTGGTTTCTATAGTATGAGAGTGAGTCTGTCGATTTATCGAGGGGCTCAACTATCGTATTAGATTTAGCATGGCTCGATATTTTGAGACAGATACCCCATATCGGCAGGTGGTAGAGATTGCACGGAGGTTGGAGGGTATACGGGGCCGTGAGAGAGAGGATAGGAAGGCCAAAAGGCCTCAAGGTAGTGGAGGATTTAGTGCTGGCCATGCTACAGTTACATCCCGTCATGGTAGAGGCAATGTGGGCCGTCCAGTTCATTCTACACTTCCAACTTCTAGTGGTGCTCCGGTTATTCCAAGGTCTCAGGTTGCACACTTTGCTCAGCCACTTTCTAGTGCACCTCCGGCATAAGGTGCCTTCACCGGTCAGTCCAGCCAACCAGGCTCGAGCCAGTCCCAACAGCCACGCCCACCGAGAGCTTTGAAGGTACGCTATAATTTCATGTTTTAGTCATGTATTTCACGCTAATTCACTGCACTTTATTTGTGTTTGAGCTTTAATTGGTAGTATTTTGCACTTATTGTGTGTTTTATGCCGTGTAGAGTGATTCTGAGCAATATAGATGTTGTGGAGTTAATTCAAGTTATTTGGAGCTTTGAAGTATGAGTAAAAGCCCAAGTGATTAAGACGGGATCGTATTTGGGGGTCGAGGACCAAGTCTGGACGTCAAAACGCAAGCAAAATCCGAACACTGCATATCTTCATGTGCTTAAATTGGTTCATCTTGTGATGTTAAAACTTAATCGAGAGAGGACTTTTTGCTGAACGTTTGAACTAATAATTGAGTGAATTTGAGAGACTCACTTGAGCATTAGAAGTGAATTATCTAGAGTTAGATCCCGAACAATTACCTTGCACCTATCCTATCAAAACCCTATCTTCTCCTATTGATAACCTTCTTCGCTTATTCGTTGTTTCGATTGTCATTTGTCAATAGTTTTAGATTCTTAGTTAATTTTAGTTAAACAACCTATAAATCTCAATTGTTGATCATCTTGGATAGCAATCAAGCTAGAAAATACAAGAATACTATTTAAATCCAATCCATGTGGATACGAAATTATACTATACTATATTGGATTAGCGAGCAGAATTTAAGTGTGTGTTTCGAGGTCGTCAAATTTTGGCGATGTTGTCGGGGATTGGAAATCAATAGTATTTGAAATAGTTTGTAGTGCTAATTCAGGAATTTTTTCTTTTTATTTTTATTTTCTCTTTTTATGTTTGGTGTTTGTTGACTGTGCGTAGGTTACAGGTTTAGATTGGTGCATGACTCGAGCGTCCGCAAAAGAAGTGCTATCGTACGAGCCCTAGATAGAAAAACAACTATGACGGCTGAGGAAGGAAAGATATCTCACCGAGACATCAGAAAAGGTTGGGCAATCCTCAACCAAAGAACTTATGGTTGGAAACAATTATGATAATGTAGATTTGGCGGCGAGGGAGGCAGCATAACAACGAGAAAAAGTTGCATGGGATGCTGAGGAAGCAGCTATTAGAGAAGCACAGATTATCTATAAAGAAGAGAGGGGTCGGAGAATTGCTCAAAATCAACCCTTCGCTGCAGACCAGTTCAAAAATATAACTCCCATGCCTGGGAGATCACCGGGCGATTATGCTAGACTGGTCTATAACCAAGGATTTTCATGTTTGAGACCACCTCTAATTGCATCTAACAATTTCGAATTGAAGCAAGGGTGAATTTTTTTGTCTTCGGAGGGAAGATAAACGAAGATCCAAATACACATCTAATGGATTTTGAGGAGATTATGAACACCTTTAAATACAATGGGGTGTCACAAGATGCAGTTTTTGATAAAGTAGTGGCTTTGAAGCTTGCCCACGGGATCAATTAGAACTTGGGAGGAGATGACCAGAAAATTCCTTGATAAATATTTCTCCTCAACTAAGACGTGCAAGTTTATAAGAGAAATCCATAACTTCTGCCAGAAAGAGACCGAGACTATTTTCAAAGCACGGGAGAGGTTTAAGGAGATTGTTAGAAAGTGTCAACATAGTGGAATTGAACTCTAGATGCAACTCCAGGACTTTTGGGATGGATTGATACCGCCCTCGCGGAGAGCATTGAGCAAGGCAGTTGGAGGCCCTTTGATGAAGATAACTCCAGAGGAGTTAGTTACCATTCTTGATGAGTTGTCTGAGGATCAACTGGTGTTCACCAAGTTGATGCTACTACATCTGTGCAGGCACAACTTGATGATATGGATAAAGAAATATGGAAGTTGAATTTGGCTACAATACAAAGTGAGCCTCATGCAGCGTGTGATATATGTGGAAGAGGACATCCTGCTCATGAATGTCAAGCCTCAAATAAGAAAGTGAATGTTGTGGGAAATTATAATTTTAATGCAATGGGTCAGAAGCACCCCAGTTTTTCATGGAGTTCACCTGGGGGTACTACTAATGCATGGCAGCAAAACAACCCCAGATTTTAGGGACAAGGAGCTCCTGGTTTTGTGAATCAGTCGAGGCAACAATTTTAGCCTCAACACCCAATCAGCCTGGTCTAGAAGATCTCATGAACGCCTTCATTGTAAAAACTGATGAAAGATTTGAAGTACAAGGGGCAATAATTCAAAATTTAGAGAAGCAGTGTGACAAATTGCAACAATATTATCTGAGAGGGTTCCAGGAACTCTCACTGATGATACTGAAAGAAATCCTAAAGAAACAGTGAATACTGTAACCTTGAGAAGTGGGCAAGTATTGAAAGACCTCACCCCAATCCAAAATGATGTGAGACTTGAAAAGGAAAGTGGGGAGCAGCTGAAAAGTGATGATGACAAGAAGAAGAAAGGCTCGATGAAAGCTCAGAAAAAGAATAAGGTAGAAAAAACAAGAAGGGGGGAACATGAGGAGAGAAAGCATATGCTTGCTTTACCTTTACCCCAAAATCTATATAGAGAAAATCTGGACAAACAATTTGAGAGATTTCTTGATATGCTGAAACAGGTTCATGTAAACTTACCATTCACAGAAGTGCTCTCATAAATTCCTGCTTACGCCAAATTCTTGAATGAGATCCTTACAGAGAAGAGGAAGATAGAAGAGACCCCAGTGGTCAAGCTCACAGAGCATTGCAGTGCGATATTGCAAAACAAACTCCCACAAAAGTGTGGAGATGCAGAGGGTTTTGCTTTACCTTGCTCTATAGGAACTATTCATTTTGATAAGTCTTTACGTGATTCTAGTGCCTCAATTTATCTAATGCCTCTATCTATTTATAGGAAGCTAGAGAAGGAGATAGGAGATATAAGGTCTACACCAATATCTTTGTAACTGGCATACCAAAAGACTCTAATACTCGAGGGGATAGTGGAAGATGTGTTAGTTCGGGTGGATAAGTTCGTATTTCCTATGGATTTTATAGTGGTGAATATGGAGGAAAACAAGGAGGTCCCCCTTATCATAGGAAGACCATTCTTAGAGACAGGCAGAGCAATACTAGATATACACGAGAGAAAACTAATGCTTAGAGTGGGTGAGGAAATTGTGACGTTTGAGATGAATGTAGCAAATAGGGCACAAAAGTATAGACTAGCTGCAAGTGTTGAGTGGAAAGTAAAGGGTGCGAAAGAGAAGGTTGCAGTGAGCGAGAAAGATAAATGTGGGGTGTACCCCACTAAGGCTGAGAAAAAGTTATTTGCATTGATGTGTGCATTAGTTCGTGCGCGAGGAATGGAACCCTACTTCGACTCAAACCTCGACTAGATATTTAGGGAGATGTCCTCTACCTTATGCTTTTTAATTGTGTGTCATGGGGACATGCCACAACTTAAAGTGTGGGGTGGGGGATATGTTGTTTGTATGTATGTATATTGTGAGTGTTTTAGTTGTGACGCTTAGACTCAGTTTTTGACTGACGAGTGCAAAACACAACTTTAATTATGATCGCTAGTCAAAGATAGTATAGTATAATATCGTATCCACATAGATTGGATTTAAACAATATTTCCGTACTTTCTAGCTTGATTGATATCCAAGATGATCAAAAATTGAGATTCATATGATTTCTAACTAAAATTAACTAGAGTCAAGAGCTATTGACTAATGACAATCGAAATAAAGATAAGCAAGGAAGTTATCAGAGGGAGGAAATAGGGGTTGATAGGGTAGGTGCAAGATAATTTTTTGGGATATAACTCTAGATAATTCACTTCTAATGTTTAAGTGAGTCTCTCAAATTCACTCAATTATTAGTACAAACATTCGGCAAAACTCCTCTCTCAATTAAGTTTCAACCTCACATGATGAACTAATTTACGCATGTGAAGATATGCAAGAATGCGTAGTGGATTGGGCTTTAGGAAAATCACTTTCGATTATTCTCCTAACTAGGTTTAATCAACGGTTCAACTAGCCTTTTTTGATTACTTAGAAGAATTAATGAACTCAACTAACAAGATAATGTAAAGATATCACAAGTTATGCCTCTTTCGATTACATGAACTACTGAGTATAGATGCAACAATTAAATCATCCAAAAATGCTCCAATACATAAAACTAGAGTTATAATCCACAAATAATCATCAATACACAAAATCCATCAAACCCTAAAAAGAACTACTCCATAGATATGGAGTAATTCATCACAAATATAATAAAAGTATAGGAAAACATAAATTCAAACCAAACTTGTGTCTTGATTTAGGAAGGAATGATCAAATCCTTGTGCTTTTTCTCCTCCAACTCCTCCTTGCCTTCCTTAGGTCTAAAGTATGTCAAAAGTCTAGAAAATAATATTTTACCATGTATTTATACCTAGCTGAAATAGGAAAACTTGCAAACTTATTGCTTTTCATGCGTCGCACTGTGCGTAGCAGGGTGCGTAGCATTAGTGATTTTTCTAGTCGGACCAAAGAAACTCAGCCTCTGAACTTTGTCAATTACTAACACGAAATTACACTATTGCATCGCACAGTGCATCACCAAGTGCGTCACACTAGTGCCTTTTTTCAGATGTAGCTTCTTCCTTGATTTTTGACGTCCAAAAGTGATCCTCGACATCCGAACACGATCCCGGCCTAATCCTTTGGGCTTCTACTAAAACTTCAAAGCTCCAAATAGCTCGAATTAGTTCCACAATATCTACATAACTCGGAATCACTGATACAAGGCATAAAACACATAATAAGTACAAAATACTAGCAATTAAAACTCAACACAAGTAAAGTGCAGTCAATTATAGTGCAATAAGCGACTAAAATACGAGATTATAGCCTACCATCAACATCCCACACTTAAACCATTGCTCGTCCTCGAGCAATCAAACTACACTTTATATAAACACGACCTTTTTAAACAACTCTCCTAACTCATCACACCAAGAATAATTAAAACAGATTAAGCACTCTAACGTAACATCCTCGCCTCAAGATTTGACTCCAAAGCACCACACAATTTTCACAACCCGCTCACTTGCTCTAACGTATAGGTCAACGATATTACCTTTCCTTCATGAATCAAGTGTCCTCACACAATAATAGAGAGTAGCTCCACACACAATAAAATTTAATAACAATTAGGAACTCAAGATAGAAAAAATTCACTCATTCTCAGAAACAACATTCATATTCCACAAAAGACGTACCGTAGGCTTGCCGTAGTGTACTACTCTACTAATTGAGATCATTCAGTCAAGGATCAAGTAGAACTTTCATTGGTTGTAATGTAGGTTGTGGGACGGGTAGGATACATTTAGATATAAGAGTGACTACACCTCCCTAAGCACTTTAATACATACATTTTATTGTTCAAAACCCCACACTTATGTCAAACCATAACTCCACCTTCATAATCAATATATATTAACTCCCTACTTTTTTAAGCATAATTACATCAAGTTACCACTATCAAAAAATAATTTTCATGATCATACACTTATTTGTTTCTTTCTTTTTCAATTCAAGTGGCTCATACTTCTTCAAATCAATGCACCTTTCTCCTTATTTAATAATTCCATTCAAAAGCCAAACCAACCACCCCACCCTTCAACCTTCACAAAGTTCATAACAAATTTAAGTTCTCACGAGAGGTATAGGGTTCAAATAGATGGTCAATTCAAACAAATGGGTAAGGCTTGTAATGTGGTTTCCAAGGAAACATGATTACAGGCTCAAAGGGGTTAACTAAGATACATAACAATTAGGTGGGTAAAAGCATATAACTGGCTCAACAAAGAATTGCCTAAATTACTTCCAAGACTGAATACAACTACTATTTAGCTTTGTAAACACACAGGCCATGTTCTAGACATCAAATGCAATGCACATAATAACACAAAACCTCACACACACATGGCACATAACTCAGTCAAGATTGGATTATCAAGACACTCTAGTCAAAGTAGTTAATCAAAGTTAAGATCATACAATTTAAGATACTTATACAAGAGTCAAAAAAACCTAGCCTAAGCGTCATAACTAAAGAACTTACTATTCTCAAGGCATTATAAAGTCAAGAAATATTTATTTCAATTCAACCCATAGCACAAGATTTCCTACTCCTAACAAAAGTAAAAACTATTTACACCCGATTCAAACAAAATCCTTGGAAAAGAATCGCGGCACAGAGAAAATTCAAGGGGAAATTAATACACTACCTAACAAAAGAACCTCTTTTTTTCTTTTTTCTTTCGACTTTAATACCTCAAGAAACCCATCGAATGATATCCATCGTCGGAAAAAATCAAAAAATATTCAATTTTTATGGTTTTTTCAATTTTTTCTATCTCCAACTACTACGACTAACACATATACATACAACATACAATTATCCCCCACCCCATACTATAAGTTGTGGCATGTCCCTATGACACATAATTAAAAAGCATAAGGTAAAGTAAACTTCCTTGTACATTTAGTCGAGATCTGAGTCGAAGCCTGGCTCCATTCCTCATCTTCGGACTAATGCGCATATCCATGCCGACAGCTTATTCTCAGCCTTTTTGGGATACACCCTACACTTATCTTTGTAGCTCACTATAGCCTTCTCTTTTGAGCCCTTCACTTTCCACCCAACACTTGCAGCTGGTTTTTATTTTTATGCCCATTTTTCTACATTCATCACAAACATCATAGTTCCTCACACACTCTAAGCATGAGTTTTCTCTCGTGTATATCTAATATAGTTCTACCCGTCGCTAAGAATGGTCTTCCTAAGATAAGGGGGGCCTCCTTGTTTTCCTCCATATTCACCACTATAAAATCCATATAAAATACAAACTTATCCACCTGAACTAACACATCTTCCACTATCCCCTCGAGTATTATAGTCGTTTGGTCTGCCTGCTGCAAAGATATTGGTGCAGACCTTATCTCTCTGATTTCTTTCTCTAGTTTCCTGTAAATAGATATAGGCATTAAATTAATTGAGGAACCAGAATCACATAAAGACTTATCAAAATTTATAGTTCTTAATGAGCAAGGTATAGTAAAACTCCCTAGATATCCACACTTTTATGGGAGTTTATTTTGCAATATCGTGCTGCAATGCTCCGTGAGTTCACCACTGCGGTCTCCTCTATGTTCCTCTACTTCGTAAGGATCTCCTTCAAGAATTTGGCATAAGCCGACATGTGTGAGAGAACTTCTGTGAATGGCAAATTTACATGAACATGTTTCAGCATATCCAGAAATCTCTCAAACTGCTTGTCCAGCTTTTCTCTACTTTGCTTTAGAAGGAAAGGTAAAACAGGCATATGCTTGCTCTCTTCAGGTTCCTCTCTTCTCGAAGTTTCTTCCTTTTTTTTCTTCTCGGTTTTCATTGGGCCCTTGTTCTTTTTATCAACATCATTTTTCAGTTGCTTCCAACTTTCTTTTTCAAGTATCACATCATCTTGGGTCGGGTGGGATCTTTCAACACTTGCCCACTTCTTAAGGTCACAATATTTACCGTTTCTTTGGGATTATTTTCTGTATCAGCGTGGAGAGTACCTAGAACCCTCTCAGATAATATTGTCGCAATCAGTCCCACTTGAATATCCAAGTTTTGCAAACCAGTGCCCAATTCTTTGATAACTGCTCCATGAGCATCCAGCCTCTCATCTGTCTTGATAATGAAAGCCTTAATTAGATCCTCTAGACCAGGCTGAATGGGCTGTTGAAGCTGAAATTGTTGCCTCTCCTGATTTTGGTATGCTAGATATCCTTGTCCCTATGGTCTAGAGTTATTTTGTTTCCAAGCATTTGTAGTACCTCAAGGTGAACTCCATGAAAAACTGGGGTGCCTCTGACCCATTGCATTGAAATTATAGTTTTCCACAGCATTCACTTCCTCATTTGAGGATTGACACTCATGAGTAGGGTGTCCACTTCCACATATATCACATGCTGCATGAGGCTCATTTTGAATCAAGGATAAGGTCAGTTTCCTTATCTCTTTGGCCATAGCATCATGTTATACCTGCACAGATGTGTTAGCATCAACCTAGTGAACACTAGTTGATCTTCTTTCCGCACTATCAGAGAGGCATTGATTCGCATCTTCAGATAACTCATCAAGAATTGTAACTATCTCTTCTGATGTCTTCTTCATCAACGGGCCTCCAGCTGCATTGCTTAATGTTCTACGCGAGTCCGGTGTCAATCCATCCCAAAAGTCCTGGAGTTGCATCCATAGTTCAATTTCGGTATGTTGACACTTTCCAACAATCTCCTTAAGCCTCCATGCTTCAAATTAAGTCCTGGAGTTGTATCTTTCTGGCGGAAGCTATGGATTTCTCTTCTAATATTTCTCGTTTTAGCTGAGGAGAAATATTTATCAAGGAATTTTCTGGTCATCTCCTCCCAAGTTCTAATTGATCCCGTGGGCAAGCTTCGAAGCCATTGTTGTGCATCATCTTTAAGAGAACAGGAGAATGCCCTTAAATACACTAAATCTTTGGACACACCATTGTATTGAAAGGTGTTCAAAATATCCTCGAAGTCCATTAGATGTGTATTTGGGTCTTCGTTTGGCTTTCCTTTGAAGACACAACAATTCTGAAGAGTTTGAAGCAACCCTTGCTTCAACTCGAAATTCTTTGCTACAATTGGGGTGGTCTAACACTTGATAAACCTTGATTGTAGACCGGTCTAGCATAATCACCAAGTGGTCTCCCAGGTGTGGGAGCTATATTTTCGAACTGGTCTTCACCCAAAGGTTGATTTTGAGCAATTCTATGACCCCTCTCATCTTCGTAAATAATCTGTGCATATCTAATAGCTACTTCCTCAGCATCCCGTGCAGCTTGTTCTCTTCGTTGGGCTGCTTCTCTCGCAGCCAAATCTACATTATCATCACTGATTCCAGCCATATCTTTGGTTGAGGATTGCCCAGCCTTTTGTGATTTCTCGGTGAGACTTATTTCCTTGCTCAGTTGTCGCAGTTGTTTTTCCATTTCTTGCTTGTATGGTAGCACTTCCTTTGCAAATGTTTGAGTCATGCACCAATCTAACCCTTAACATACGCACAGTCAAAGAACACCAAACGTAAAAAGAGACAAATAAAAGAAAATTTCCTGAATTTCACTGCAAACTATTTCAAACACTATTGATTGTTAATCCCCAGCAACGATGCCAAATTTTGACGAGCGCAAAATACCACTAGTCAAAGATAGTATAGTATAATATCGTATCCACAGGGATTTGAGTTAATGTGTATTTTCGTAGTTTCTAGCTTAATCGCTATCCAAGATGATCAACAATTGAGATTTATATGATTTCTAACTAAAATTAACTAAGAGTCTAGAGTTATTGACTAATGACAATCGGAATAAAGATAGGCAAGGAAGTTATCAGTGGGAGGAAATAGGGGTTCATAGGATAGGTGCAAGATAATTGTTTGGGATCTAACTCTACATAATTCACATCAAATGTTTAAGTGAGTCTCTCGAATTCACTCAATTATCAGTTCAAATGTTCGGCAAAACTCATCTAATGAGTAAGTTTCAACATCACATGATGGACAAATTTAAGCACATGAAGATATGCAAGAATGCGTGGTGAATTTGGCTTTAGGAAAACCTCTTTCGATTATTCTCCTAACTAGGTTTAATCAATGATTCAACTAGCATCTTTCGATTACTTAGAAGAATTAATGAACTCAACCAACAAGATAATGTAAAGATATCACAAGTTATGCCTCTCTCGATTACATGAACAAGTGAGTATAGATGCAATAATTAAATCATTCAAAAATGCTCTAATACATAAAACTAGAGTTATAATCCATAACCAATCATCAATACACCAAATCCATCAAACGCTAAAGAGAACTACTCCATAGATATGAAGTAATTCATCACAAATATAATAAAAGTATAGGAAAACATAAATTCAAACCAAACTCGGGTCTTGAGTGAGGAAGGAATGATGAAATCCTTATGATTTTGCTCCTGCAACTCCTCCGTGGCTTCCTAATGTCTAAAGTATGTCAAAAGTTCAGAAAATAACATTTTTTCATGTATATATACCAAGTAGGGTCGGGCCTAGATGAAATCCCCATTTATTACCCGAAATAGAAAAACTTGCAAACTTATTGCTTTTCATACGTCGCACTTTCCATAGCAGGGTGCATAGCATTAGTGCTTTTTTTTGTCAGACCACAAAAACCCAACCTCTGAACTTTGTCAATTACTGACACAAAATTACACTGTTGCGTCGCACTAGTGCATTTCTTTAGCTATTGCTTCTTCCTTGATTTTTGACGTCCAAAAGTGATCCTCGACCCCCGAACACGATCCTAGCTTAATCCTTTGGGCTTCTACTCAGACTTCAAAGCTCCAAATAGATCGAATTAGTTCTACAACATCTACATAACTCGGAATCACTCCTACAAGGAATAAAACACATAATAAGTTCAAAATACTAGCAATTAAAGCTAGACACAAGTAAAGTTCAGTGAATTAGAGTGCAATAAGCGACTAAAATACGGGATTATAACCTACCATCATCAACTCTTGTATAAGTACCTTAAATTGTATGATCTTAACTTTACTTAACTACTTTGACTAGAGTGTCGTGATAGTCCAATTCTGAGTGAGTTATGCGCCATGTGTGTGAGAGGTCTTGTGTTATTCTGTGCATTGCATTTGATGTCTAAAACTTTCCATGTGTGTTTGCAGAGCGAAATAGTAGTTTATTCAGTTTTGGGAGTGATATAGGTGTTTCTTTGTTGAGCCAATGATATGTTTACACACCTAATTATTATGTATCGTAGTTAACCCCTTTGAGCCAGTAATCCTATTTCTTTCACAACCACATTACAAGCCTTACCCATTTGTTTGAATTGACCATCTATTTGAACCTTTTACCTCTCGTGAGCACTTGAATTTGTTATAAACTTTGTAAAAGTAGAAGTGTAGGGTGGCTGGGTTGGCTTTTGAGTAGAACTATTGAACTAAGGAGAAAGGTGCACTGTTTTGAAAAAGTAAGAGCCACTTGAAGTGAAAACAAAAAGAAAACAATAAGTGTATGATTATGAAAACATATTCCTTGATATTGGTAACGTGATGTATTTGTGCTTAAAGAAGTAGGAGGTTAATGTATATTGATGTAAAGGTGGAGTTATGGGTTGACATAAGTGCGGGGTTTTGAATGGTTAATTGTATCTAAATGTATCCAACCCATCCTACAACCTACATTACAATCAATTAAATTCATACTTGATCCTTAACTGAATGAGCTCAATTAGTAGAGTAGTATACTACGGGCAAGCCTATGGTACGCCTTTTGTGTCATATGAATGTTACTTCTGAGAGTGGGTGAATTCTTTCTATCGTGAGTGCCTAATTGTTCATGAATTTCCATTATGTGTGGAACTACTCTCTATTGTTGTGTGAGGGCACGTGATTCATGAAGGAAAGGTAATTTCATTGACCTCTATTTTAGAGTAAGTGAGCGGGTTGTGAAAAAATGCATGGTGCTTTTGAGTCAAATCTTGAGGCGAGGATGTTACGGTATTGTGCTTAGTCTAATTTAAATATTCTTTGTGAGATGAGTTATTAGAGTTGTTGAAAAAAGGTCGTATCTATATGAAGTGTAGTTTGATTGATCAAGGAGGATCAATAGTTTAAGTGTGGGGTGTTGATTGTAGACTATAGTTGCGTGTTTTAGTCGCTTATTGTACTCTAATTCATTGCACTTTATTTGTGTTTCAGCTTTAATTGGTAGTGTTTTGCACTTATTATGTGTTTTGTGCCTTGTAGGAGTGATTTCGAGCTATGTAGATATTGTGGAGTTAATTCGATCTATTTGGAGCTTTGAAGTTTGAGTAAAAGTCTAAGAGATTAAGCCACGATCGTGTTCAGAGGTCGAGGACCAAAATCCGTAGTCTGAGAAAACTTCACAACCGCGGCGCGTGGGCTGGTGCGTGGTGTTCCATGGCTGCCCAAATCTTGTTGCCTGTCAAATCTTGAGCTCTCTGGATTTCCCCACTAATGCCCCGCATGGCGCCTCGCCGCATGCGGCACGCCTGTGTAATTGTTACAGAGCCAATGTCATATTTCGGCTAGGACAAGGTGGTTTCGTCTGGACCTAATCCTACTTGGTATAAATACATGGGAAAATATTATTTTATGGACTTTTGACATAATTTGAACCCAAGGAGTGACAAGCTCGAAACGCACACCTAAATTATGCTGCTAATCAAATATAGTATAGTAAAATTATCGTCTCCACAGGGATTGGAGTTAAACAGTATTTTCGTAGTTTCTAGTTTGATTGCTATTCAGGAAAATCAACAATTGAGATTTATATGATTAATAACTAAAATTAACTAAGAATCTAAAGTTATGGACTAATGACAATCGCAACAAAGGTAAGCAATGAGGTTATCAATGGGAGAAAATAGGGGTTGATAGGATAGGTGCAAGATAATTGTTAGGGATCTAACTCGAGATAATTCACTTCTAATTTTCAAGTGAGTCTCCCGAATTCACTCAATTATTAATTCAAACGTTCAGCAAATACACCTCTCTCGATTAAGTCGTAACCTTACGAGATGAACCAATTTAAGCACGTGAAGATATACAAGAATGTGTAGTGGATTAATCTTTAGGAAAACCTCTTTAGATTATTCTACTAACTAGGTTTAATCAATAATTCATCTAGCCTCTTTCGATTAATAAGAAGAATTAATGAACTCAACCAATAATATAATGCAAAGATATCACAAGTTATGCTTTCTCTCGATTACATGAACAAGCGAATATAGATGCAACAGTTAAATCATCCAAAAATGCTTCAATACATAAAACTAGAGTTATAATCCACAAATAATCATCAATATCCCAAATACATCAAACACTAAAGAGAACTACTCCATAGATATGGAGCAATTCATCAAAAATATAATTAAAAGATAGGAAAACATAAATTCAATACAAACTCGTGTCATGAGTGAGGAAGGAATAATGAAATCCTTGTGCTCGTGATCTTCCAACTCCTCCTTAGCCTCCCTAGGTCAAATCTGTGTTAAAAGTCCAGAAAATAATGTTTTTCCATGTATTTATACCACGTAGGGTCGGGCCAAGATGAAATCACCTTCTTTTAGCCGAATTAGGATTTTCACTCTGTAAAAATTGCACAGGCGCGCTGCATGGGGCGACGCGCCATGCGGGGCATTAGTGGAGAAATCCAGAGAGTTGGTTCTAATAGGTAGCAGGAAATTGTATACGCGCGGTGCGCCACGCGCAGCACCCCACACACCACCCCACACGCCGCGGCAGTGGGGATTTTTCATAGTACGGATTTTCGTGTGTTTTGACGTCCAGACTTGGTCATCGACCCCCAAAAATGATCCCAGCTTAATCCCTTGGGCTTTTACATAGAATTCAAAGCTCCAAATCACTCGAATTAGCTCCATAACATCTACATAGCTCGGAATCACTCCTACAAGGCATAAACACACAATAAGCGCAAAACACTATCAATTAATGCTCAAAACGAATAAAGTGCAATGAATTAGAGTGCAATAAGCGACTAAAATACGAGATTATAGCCTACCATCAATACCCCACACTTAAACCATTGCTCGTACTCGAGCAAACAAACTACACTTCATATAGACACGACATTTTTCAACAATTCTCACAACTCATCATACCAAGAATATTTAAAACAGATAAAGCACTCTAACGTAACATCCTCGCCACAAGAATTGACTCAACAGCACCATGCATAATTTATAACTCGCTCATTTACTCTAACACGGGGGTCAAGCATTACCTTTCCTTCATGAATCAACTGCCCTCACACAATAATAGAGAGTAGTTCCACACATAATAGAAATTAAGAACAATTAGGAACTCAAGATAGAAAGAATTCACTCACTCTCAGAAACAACATTCATATGCCACAAAAGACGTACCATAGGCTTGCCCGTAGTGTACTACTCTCCTAATCGAGCTCATTCAGTCAAGGATCAAGTTGAACTTTAATTGGTTGTAATATAGGTTGCGGGATGGGTAGGATACATTTAGATATAAGAGCGACTACACCTCACTAAGCACTTTAATACATATACAATAAAATTTTAAACCCCACACTTATGTCGAACCATAACTCCACCTTCACATCAATATACATTAACTCCCTACTTCTTTAAGAATAATTACATCAAGAGTCACCACTATCAAGGAACATTTTGCACAATCATACACTATTATTTTATTTTCTTTTACTATTCAAGTGCCTCTTACTTTTTGAATACAGTGCACCTTTCTCATTATTTCATTAGTTCCACTCTAAATACAAACCAACCACCCCACACTTCAACTTTTACAAAGTTCATAACAAATTGAAGTGCTCACGAGAGGTAAAAGGTTCAAATAGTTGGTCAATTCAAACAAATGGGTAAGGCTTGTAATGTGGTTTCCAAAGAAACACGATTACAGGCTCAATGAGGTTAGCTAAGATACATAACAATTAGGTGGGCAAAAGCATATAACTGTCTCAACAAAGATATACCTATATCACTTCCAAGACTGAATAAAACTGTTATTTCGCTTTGCAAACACACATGGCAAGTTCTAGATATCAAATGCAATACACAGAATACACAAAACCTCACACACACATGGCACATAACTCACTCAAGATTAGACTATCAAGACACTCTAGTCAAATATATTAAGCAAAGTTAAGATCAAACAATTTAAGGTACTTATACAAGAGTCACAAATTGAGCCTAAGCATCACAACTAAAGTATTCACTATTCTCAAGGCATCATAAAGTCTAGAGATATTGCCTTAAATTCAAATCATAGCACAAGGTTTCCTACTCCTAATAAAAATAAAAACTAACTACACCTGGTTCAAACAAAACCCTTGGAAAAAAACCGTGGCACAAAGAAAAACCAAAGGAGAATTAATACGCTACCTAACAAAATAAAATCGTTTTGTCTACCCGCCGAATAATATCCATCGTCGGGAAAAATTGAATTTTTTTCAGTTTTGTGTTTGTTTTTCAATTTTCCCACTACTACAACACAAAATTTGACAAGCTCGAAACACAGGCCTAAATTATACTCGCTAATCAAATATAGTGTAGTAAGATTATCATCTCTACAGGGATTGGAGTTAAACAGTAATTTCGTAGTTTCTAGCTTGATTGCTATCCATGAGAATCAACAATCGATATTTATAATAATAACTAAAATTAACTAAGAATCTAAAGCTATTGACTAATGACAATCGCAACAATGGTAAGCAAGGAGGTTATCAGTGGGTGAAAATAGGGGTTGATAGGGTAGGTGCAAGATAATTGTTTGGGATCTAAATCTACATAATTCACTTCTAATATTTAAGTGAGTCTCTCAAATTAACTCAATTATTAGTTCAAACGTTCAGCAAAAACTTCTCTCTCAATTAATTCTTAACCTTACGAGATGAACCAATTTAAGCACGTGAAAATATGCAAGAATGCGTAGTGGATTGATCTTTATGAAAACCTTTTTCGATTATTCTCCTAACTAGGTTTAATCAATAATTCAACTAGCCTCTTTCGATTACTAAGAAGAATTAATGAACTCAACCAACAATATTATGCAAAAATATCACAAGTTATGCCTCTCTCGATTACATGAACAGGTAAATATAGATGCAACAGTGAAATCATCCAAAAATGCTTAAATACATAAAACTAGAGTTATAATCCACAAATAATCATCGATACATCAAATCCATCAAACCCTAAAGAGAACTACTCCATAGATATGGAGCAATTCATCACAAATATAATGAAAAGATAGGAAAACATAAATTCAATACAAACTCGTGTCGTGAGCGAGGAAGGAATGATGAAATCCTTGTGCCCATGTTCTTCCAACTCCTCCTTAGCCTCCTTAGGTCGAATCTGTGTCACAAGTCCAGAAAATAATATTTTTTCATGTATTTATACCATGTAGGGTCGGCCCCAGAAGAGATCACCTTCTCCTAGCCGAAATAGGATTTTCACTCTATAAAAATTACACAGGCGCACAGCATGGGGTGACGCGCCATACGAGGTATATGTGGGGAAATCCAAAGAGTTGGTTCTGACAGGCAGTGGGAAATTGTACACGCGTGGCGCCTCATGCGCCGCGGTAGTGGCAGTTTCTCAGAGTACGAATTTTCCTTGCATTTTGACGTCCGGACGATCAAAGGGTCTGTGTAAAAGCCCAGGGGATTAAGCCGGGATTTGGAACTTTAGGGGTTAATTAGTTTTATTCCGGGAACATTTCAGGTTAATTTAGACCCTTTGATTCTTGGCTTAGAAGCCTAAGTTAGAAATGTTGACCAAACTTTGACTTTTGTGAAAACGATCCTGGAACGGTGTTTCGATGGCTCTGATAGCTTCGTATTGTGATTTTGCACTTGGGCGTATGCACGGAATTGAATTGGGAAGTTCGTAGGTTGATTTGTGTTATTTTGCCGAAATATGGCAATTTGAAATTAAAAAGTTTGACCGCAGGTTGACTTTTAGCTATCAAGTTCAGAATTTGATTTTGGGACATGGAACAGGTCCGTTATGCGATTTAGAATTTGTCTACAAAATTTGTTATCATTTGGAGTTTAATTGATAGGATTCAGACGTTTAGTTGCAATTCTAGAGGTTCGTGAAATTTACTTTGAAATTCATGCGTTTTAGTGTTTGATTCATAGTTTTAGATGTAATTTTTGTGCTTTGATCACGCGAGCAAGTTCTTATGATGTTTTTAGACTTGTGTGGATGTTTGGTTTTGAGCCTCGAGGGCAGGGATGAGTTTAGGACAAGCACCAGAGTGTTTTGGACTGAAATCAGAAATCTGGTGTGCATCGGCCTCTGGTGTCACATTTGCGACCACCAGGGTTGCAATTATGACCTTAGCAGGGGATCACAAGTATTACAATTTCTATGCATGGGTCACAATTGATAAGGTATCGTGGGCTGGGCTAGGTTCGCATTTCCGACAACATTGTCGCTTTTATGAGAGAATGCACACCCATCTTCGCATTTTCAAGAATTTACCTAAGCTGTCAGTGCCGCAATTGCGAGCTTTTCTTCGAACCCAGTGTCGCAATTGCGACGTCTACAGATGAACAAAATGTTAGAATGACAGGATTTCATATCATATTCTCTCATTTTAGAACCCTAGACTCGGTAAGAGGCGATTTGGAGAGGGGACTTTCTTTCACAAATTTTGGGTAAGTGATTCTAATCTAATTCCACCTATATTCCATCAATATATATTAGATATTAACATCAAAATCATGTGAATCAAAGTGAAAATTTGTGAAACTTTGTCAAGTTCTTAAAAAATAAGAATTTGAGTTTTGAGAGTCGATTTGGACTCAGATTTTGAAACTAATCATATATATAGACTCATGGGGTTATAGGTAGTCGGAATCTACCCTTGGACTCGAGTTTTGACCGGGTGGGCCTTGGGTTGATTTTTGTTAACTTTTTAGAAAAAAGTATAAAGATCATGGCTTTATTTATTATAATTGTTTTCCCATGCATTGTTTGATGATATTAAGTCAATTTTGGTTAGATTTGAGCCATGTTGAGGCGAATTTTAGGGGAAAAGTTATTTTCGAGGGTTGAATTAGCCTAATTGAGGTAAGTATCATGCCTAACTTTGTGTGGGGGAACTACCCCCTAGGATTTGGGATTGATTGTGTCATTTTTTCTATATGAAAGCCGTGTACGCAAGGTGATAAGTGGGTACACGAGTTGTATGTGTTATTTGACCAGTTATGCTACTTAGATGCTTTCCATGCTTTAATTGATTTGTCAAATCATGTTCTAAATTCTCATATTCAATCTATTCTTACTAGTGTTAGTGTATCCTTATATGTCTTAAATGACTTTGTTAACACTTGTTCTACATCCTACTTAATAATTTGCTCTTATTCTTTAGTTGAACATGTTGCCTCTTTTTTTTTCATGTTATCTCTTTCATTATTGAAGTCATTGTACATGTTATCTCTTTCATTGTTGATTATCATTATTGAAATCATTGTACATGTTATCTCTTTCATTGTTGATCATCAATATTTGAAGTAATTGTTATACGCTATCTCTTCCATTGTGATTTATTATTATTTAATATCGTGATTACACATTATCTCTCTCATTGTTGAGTTATTGGTGTTGAAGTTGTGAAAGACGTTATCTCGTTTAGGCGAAGTTCTTTATTGTTGAGATATCCTTCTTGTTGAGAAATTTACATTCATTGCTATTGTTGATTTTCTTGTACACATTGTGGTTGAGCCATGGGCTATTGTTATGGAAACATTGATATTGTTGATTATTGGCAAGTTGTGACATATGGGCAGTTGTGGTGCGAGTTGTTATTGCGATGTGATATTGATACGCATGCGGCAGTATAAGGAAAGGGGTTAATGTGAATGCGGTGGCATAAGGTGGGAATTATGTGCGTGTTGCTTGTAAAGGAATTACGTGAAGCCACGAGGCATCACTAGGTGGGCTAAAGTGCATGTAGCTATTTGGGGAAAAATATTTTCAAAACTATTTAAATGTAAGGCTCACGCGGCAGTATAAGAAAAGATTGTGATTGAAATTGAGAAATGTGAATACGAGGCGGTACCTCGATTGTGATTCTTTTTATATACGAGGTGGTACCTAGGTTGTGATTCTTGTTATATACGAGGTGGTACCTTGGTTTTGATTCTTATTGTACATGAGGCGGTACCTCGTTGTGATTCTTGTTGTTTATCTCATGTTGCAAAGAGTTATTGGTGGGAACACTTCTTGTTGTTTTGTTCTTCCTTGTTCCATCCATTATTGTCTGTATATGATCATTGTGGTTCTTTTCAATTGCTTCCTTTATGTTATATTTGTTCTTTCGATCCTTTCATTAGTCTATGTTATTAACTTGCTTCATATTACTTATTTCTCTTTTTTCTGTTACTTCTTGTTATTACATTTTTATTCTATTTATTATGTTCTAGTAGGTGTCTTGACCTGGACTCGTTACTACTCAACAGAGGTTAGACTTTATACTTACTGGGTACCGTGGTATTGTACTCATACTACGCTCTAGCACATCGTTTTGTGCAAATCCAGTTACGTCTGCTCGTGCTGGACATTACTGATCGACTGTTAGCTGCTTTTCGGAGACTTCAAGGGATACCTGCTCGACGTCCGCATGAGTCACCTTCCTTTATCTTTCTTTCATGTTGTAGTTTATATTCAGACAATGATGTAGTAGCCATTCTAGTTATTCTGTAGAGCTTATTACTCACTTCCACCGATTTTGGGAAAGTTGCTGTTCACATTCTATTTTGGAAGACTATATGAGTTTTGTTAGTTCTATTTTTGTATTCCTGTTGATTATTCTTGTTGAGTTATATTAAATGTTAGGCTTACCTATTCTTAGAGGTTAGGTTCCATCACGACCTCCTAAGGTGTGAAATGGGGTCGTGACACACTTAGTCCCAAGGTTGGAACCTTAAGTTGAAAGAGTTAACCGGAGTTTGAAGTTTATGTAGATGACTCCGAAATGGAGTTTTGATGGTTCGGATAGCTTTGTATGGTGATTTTGGACTTAGGAGTATGTCCGGATATCGATTTGGCGGTCCGTAGGTCATTTTGGCTTTAATTGGCGAAAGTTGGAAAGTTGAAGATTTGGAAAGTTGAGAGGTTTGACCGAGAGTTGACTTTGTTGATACCGGGCTCGAATTTTGATTATGGGAGCTGTATTAGGTCCGTTATGTCATTTATGATTGGTGTGCAAAATTTGAGGTCAATCAGAGTTGTTTTGATAGGTTTCAGCATTGGTTTTGGAAGTTGGAAGCTCATTAATTTCAATAAGCTTGAATTGGGGTGCGATTCATGAATTTGATGTTGTTTCATGTGATTTGAGGCTTTGACTAAGATCATATCATGTTTTAGGATGTGTTGGTATGTTTGGATGGGGTCCTGGGGGCCTCGAGTTTGATTCGGATTAAAATCGATGTTTCAAACTTAAAGACTGCTAAAGTTTAAAGCTTCTGGTGTGATCGCACATGCGTGGTTTTGGCCGCAAGTGCGAGACCGTAGTAGAGGCCAAGAGGTCACATAAATTGTTATAGGTGGAGCTGTGAAATTGTGTCACGCCCCAACCTCAGGAGCACGACCGGCGCTCAATCGAGTGGAACCGGTCGAGCAAGCCTGCTAGACACTATCTATCCGACTCACCAATGATCCAGAGAAGGCATGTTCTCATTAGTTAGGTAGTAGAAAGTTCATACATATATACATTACTCAGTCATTTCATTTTGTTACATCATTGTTAAGTTTCAAAATACATACATCCTTATGATTGAGTGGAACAAGAGCCCAAAACACAACATGATCTGTTGACCTTTCTAACACCCAAATATAACTCATATAGTGTCTACGAAGCCTCTAAAGATACAAAAGAGAGTAAAGATGGTGCGGGAAACAAGGCCCCGGCTATACCTCAAAAAGTGACCACAATATAAACAAAAGGTACAATACATGACCCCGGAATGAAATGGGGCTCACTGAGTCCGCTAAGAAGAGGATGCAGCACTATTTGTGATCAACACTGTCTGCTATGGAACCACCTACATCCATTTAAAGATGCAGCGCCCCCGGCAAAAGAGTCATTAGTACTGTCGAATATTACTAGTATCTAAAACTAAAACACTGTCTCAATAGAATGAACAATAATACATGGGGAAACAGTCAAGAATGCAATATAATCTTTAAATAACACTAAAACATCAAGTTAAGGATCACATAGATTTTTAAGTCAATTCCCGCATTATTAGGTTGGGTGATCTTTTAGTGTCGATATACCATAATTCACAATACCACTGTATTCTTACTCAAGAATTATGACATTGATATCCTATATTATCCAGGGAAGGCTAATATTGTGGCGGATGCTCTTAGCCGAAAATCTATAGGTCGTTTGGCTCACTTGGAGGCATGTCAAAGGCCGTTGGCCAAGTAGGTTCATAGGTTGGCTAGTTTGGGAGTTTGTCTTGTGGATTCTAGTGAAGGAGGAGTGATTATGCAAAATAGGGCTGAATCATCGCTTGTTGTGGAAGTCAAGGAAAAGCAATACAATGTCACATTGTTGGTACAATTGAAGGAGGGGATTCATAAATATAAGACCATGGCCTTTTCTCTTGGCATGGATGATGGTACACTAAGATACAAATGGCGGCTATGTGTTCCAAATGTAGATGGTCTCCGAGAAAGAATCATGACCGAGGCTCACACTTCTAGGTATTCCGTGCACCCTGGCTCTACAAAGATGTATCATGATCTTAGGGAAGTCTACTGGTGGAATGATATGAAGGCCGAGCACCAAAGGCCCGGTGGGTTGGAACATAACATAGAAATTCCCATGTGAAAGTGGGAGATGATCAATATGGACTTTGTGGTGGGACTACTTCGCACGCCTCACAAGTTCGACTCGATTTGGGTAATTTTTGATCGAATCATGAAATCATCACACTTATTTCCTGTTAAGGCTACCGACATAGCAGAACAGTATGCTCAGTTTTAAATCAAGGAAATAGTCAAGTTGTATGGCACTCCAGTTTCTATTATCTCTACTCGAAAAGCACAGTCACGGCTAAATTTTGGAAGAGATTTCAGCAAGGTTTGTGTACTCAGGTGAATCTTAGTACAACCTTTCACCTGTAGACTGACGGGAAGGCAAAGCGGACTATTCAAATGCTCGAGGATATGTTGCGTGCTTGTGTTCTTGACTTCAAGGGTAGCTGGGATGATCAATTGTCGCTCACGGAGTTTGCCTACAACAACAATTATCATGCTAGCATTCGGATGGCACCGTTCGAGGCTTTATATGGTATGAGATTTAGATCTCCCATAGGGTGGTTTGATATTGGGGAAGCGGAGTTGATAGGGCCAAACCTAGTGCATCAGGCTATGGAAAAGGTTAAGATCATTAAGGAGCAGTTGAAAACTGCTCAGAGTCATCAGAAGTCCTATTCAGACGTTCGTTGTACGGATTTGGAGTTCAAAAAAGATGCTTGGGTATTCTTGAAGGTTTCCCCTATGAAGGGTATAATGCGGTTCGGTAAGAAAGGGAAATTGAGTCTGAGGTAGGTCGGGCCATACAGAATCATTCAGAGGATTGGTCAGGTGGCTTACAGGCTCGAACTACCTCCAGAGATGGCTTTAGTGTCACGACCCAACTGGAGGGTCATGACTAGCACCCGGGCCATACTTGCCGAGCACCAACGTACATTTTATCTAACCTTCCTTATTATCTTTAAGGGCCGACAAGATCAATATAAATAGTAGACATGGATCATGAACATCCAACAATGAAAGATAATGTCATGAACATACATAACATGGGACGACAAGACTGTCAAGAAACTATATATAAGGTACGAGCTATCATGATGCCATGAAAGACTATACAACAAAAATCAGCCGAAAAGGCATTCTAAACCATACATAAGTCGACACCTGTCTATGAGCCTCTAAAAGAACATAAGTGCTACAACATTGCCGGAACAGGGCCCCGACATACCCATAATGTCTATAACAAAAATGCATACCAAGACCACGGCAAGTCCGGAGAAAGGATCTTGCCAATAACGCTGAACCGGATAGCCTACTGTGATGGGGGAGCTGCGTCTACCCGTCTATCAGGACCTGCAGCACGACATGCAGCGTCCACAAATAAAAAGGACGTCAGTACGAATAAAGTACTGAGTATGTAAGGCAGAATAGCATAAGTAAGAACAATAATGTAAACAGTGATAGGGAATATACAACCTGTGACATCTGGGTACCTCTGAGGGCTACTGACATGAAATACATGATACATACATATATATATACATAAACGTTTAAAACATATGCCTTTGTGGGCATCATCATCATCATATCGTACCCGGCCATAATAGGCTCGGTAAAACGTACCCGGCCATCATAGGGCTCGGTAGAATCGTACCCGGCCACGTGGAGCTCGGTAAAACCCAACTGATCAGTGGTTGCACAATAGGTGCCATACCCGGCCGACTATAGCGCGGCTCGGTAGAGTAAAATAGATACATATATATGATGCATGCTGGACTCGTTGGAATCATATTTTGAACCTTTCGGAGTGACGTAAGGTCGGTATCCTTCGTACACGTTATTAGGATTAACTCTTCATCAAGAATCTTATAAGAATCAGGAACTACCAACAACATTGATAATATAAGAATAAGAGAAGTAACATCAATATCAATCGTTTCATAAGAAGGGCAGCAATGTAAGTACTGCTAGCTTCTAAGAGTAGAGTATCTTTGGGAGCTCGTTCATTACATTATGTACAATTGGAGTCATGCAAAAGAATGAAGGGGATAGCCTCACATACCTTGTATATACTGCCCAACCTCAAGCTATGCAAATATCACGACTCCTTAGTCTACAATAAGATAAATGACACTATCATTATCGTTTAAGCGTCGTAACTATTATGTATCGACCACAACCTATTTTACGATGAAACGGACAGCACCTCCCCTATTTATATGACTTCCCACAAGTCAATAAAATCACCAAACAGCCCAAACAACATCATTAATAATCATATTGAGCCTCCAAAACAGTCCACCAACCAACAACATTACTACCAAGCTTTTCGATATATATTTCACAAGTTCTAGCTTCAACGACTTAGTTGCAACTTGGATAATCTTAAATATATATAGAGTAAGAGGTTACTTACCTTTAAACAGAAAGAACAACTCCAATTTGACCTTAATTTTCTATGAAATATCCCTTCAATTCTGCCACAAGAACAAGGAAGCGAAACTAGCAATTAATTCGGGTTTTTCGGCACTAGAATTACTTTAGAAGACTTGAAATCACCTAGGGTTGATATTAAAAACTTGAAGGTGTATTTACAGAACATAAAGTACTTAAAACAACCTCCCACACGAGCTGGAACAACACAAAAATCAGCAACAACAAGAAAAACAAGAAACTTACTAGCACCACGGGATTCCCGACATTTGATTTGTGTTGTTTGCCCTTTGTTTGGGTCTTGGATCATGAGAGAACCTTGAGAGAATATTTTTAGGGTTATAAGGTCTGAATATACTGAAAAATAATGACTTAAAACGGGGTTGAGTTATCTTATATATGTCCAAATGTCTTAAACCGCCTTTGTGGGCCCCATAGAGAGCAGCTTGGTGCACTCTCGCGAAAACGCGAATATCTCTCTATTCCGAGATCGTATCGACAAACGGTTTAATGCGTTGGAAACTAGACTCATAGATCTTCAATTTGATAGGTAGATCACCCCATAATTCCAAGCACATTGGGAGTAAAATGCAGTAACATTTGACCTAAAGTTTAAGTAAAATTATAAACCTAAGTTGCGACAACTTTTATCGACTTTTATTTCATAACTCGCTTGACTTCAAGACTTATGATGCGGATATTATATGATTCAAATACATTAAAACAATACCTCTTGGGACAGTTAATCACCTCTAGTGTTATCCGAAAATACGGGTTACAACATCCTTGATTAGCTTAACTTCAAATACTTGTTAACCACTCTTATACACCCTTGTATCGTTTAAGACCAATAGGATTAACTTATTATCATCTCAAAGATAATCTCTTCTTGGATTTACGTCGACTACCTTACGGCGTGATCTATGATATGCGAATTTGGGTTGTAACATTTAGTGCACCCGGTATTTCATGTATCCATGTTGAAGAAGGTGGTTGGAGATCCATCACTTATTGTTCCGATTGAGACTATTGAGGTTAATAAAGAATTGACTTACGAAGAATTTTCAGTTACCATTCTAGATAGGCAAGTTCGAAAGTTGAGGAACAAAATGACTTCCTCCGTGAAAGTACTATGGCAGAACCAGCAGGTTGAAGAGGCCACCTGGGAGGCCGAGGAAGAAATGAAGAAGAAATATCCTCATTTGTTTGAATAGCCATGTATTTATAAAGTTGTGTTCTATGAAAATGTTAAGCGTTTACCTTCTATGAATTATGTATCATTTATATAGTTGATATTAAGGGTGTTCCTTTTTGGTGATATACTACTCGTGAGGCTACGATTGGCATTGTTTTTATGTTATGTTACATTGTTGGTCCATGTATATGTTGTTAGGGTTGGTTTCTGGGATTCTCTGACAGGTGGATAAGGCCAGTTACAGGGGAAACTCTAGCGAAAATTTTAGAAATTTGGGGAGTTAGTCAAAAGTTTGGAACTGTTGGTGTGTGTTAAAGCATGGGTTGCATATCCAAATGTTATATCTTTAAGTCGTGATTCAAATGAAGACTATTATGTCAAATTGTGTACTAAATCTCAATATGTTTAATATTCTTATCCGCTCAATATGTGGACTTAAAGTCTTGAATAGAAATGCTCTGTTGGTGATGATCCGTGATAAGGTTTGAAAGTGAAAGAGATGAATGGGAAGTATGAAATACGGCCAACATGCCAAGAGTGACATTGTGTTATGGCCATCAGTGCCAATAAACTGAATGATATAAAAAAGATAATGAAATTAGTTATCAACCCTTTAAATAAATAAACACACTGGAGGTATCGTTGGTCACTGAGGAAGGGTAGGTTGAAATAACCTAACCCCGAAACTACACATGTCGATGTAGGAGTGAATTATGATTTTACCCCTTTATTGGGATGAGATTGATGTGAAGAGAATATTACCCTTCTATTGGGATGAGATGATTACTAGAAAAGGGTGATGTCGATCCACATGACATTGTGGTGAGATGGCCTAGCCGGTTGAGTCGTGATCGGATGCCATGCCGCACACATGGTGGTAATTGTGCTTGAAATTGTTATTGAGGTATTGAATGAAATCGTGATAATGATTGTGATTGTGGTTGATGTCTTTGGATGAGACAGCCTAGCCGATCGGGCCGTGATCGGACTACGTGCTAAAATCCCGGTGGTATATCGGTGCTAAGATCTCCCAACCTAAAATAATGGAAATTTACTTGACACTTATCTTGCTCCTAATTTGCTGTTTTAGTATTTTCTGAGGCTTCCATTGATTTATGACTGTCCTTCCTTGTGTTATCATTTATTCTAAGGAGAGGGTGTTTACTTTTACATACTAGTACTATTCCATATGTACTAACGTCCATTTTGTGGGGGGCACTATATCTTTAATGGATGCAGGTGGTTCTGTAGCAGGTGGCATTGATCATTGATAGCAGTACATCCTTTTCTCAGCAGATTTGGTGAGCCCCACTTCATTCGGGGTCGTGTATATTTTATCCCACATGTATTATATTTTTAGGTATAGTCGGGGCCTTGTTGCCAGCGTTATCATAGTATTTTGTATCCGTAGAGGCTCTGTAGACACAGTGTGGGTTGTATATGGGTGTTGGGAAAGTCAAACTAGCCTTGTTGTATTTGAATCACTTGTTGCATTTTAATTGGCATTGTTCATGGAATCCACTCCATGTTTAATTAATGATATAAATGTATCTTCTCTTTATTTATGGGCGAGTGGGGTAGAAGTTATTGTAAAGGCTTGCTTGACCGGGGTGTCTCGGTTGAGCGTCGATCGTGCTCCCCTAGGTCCTCGTCGATGCTTGAAAATGGGGCTTTGATGGCCCGTCGTACGAGCTTTATCAGCCCCCCCCTCCCCCCCCGAAGATTCAGGGACTGTACAGGCAGAGTAGATGATCAATAGTGAACAATCATGAGTCGATTTTGTTCACAAAGAATAGGAGGAGGATTATGATCCTCCACAGTGATGGGTGGATCCGACCGAGGCACACTTCATACCTCCTACAGAAGTCCAGAATAACTGGGTCCACCGGGACCAGTGTGAAGGGGTAAGTGTAAACACTCATATACCTTTCCACATTGGTAGTAATGTCATCATCGGACCTAGGGATTAATATGTCCTTATCCGCCCAGCCGCATTCCTTGTGAAAAATAGGAAGGACGGCCATGCTGATGGAGCAAATGTACCTAGATACCGCCTCGCATCGGCCTTGCATCGATGATGGTTTTTCTACCTTAAGGTCGTCCGCGAGCGCACACCCTCCGGGGATGAACATTTTCAAGGGAGGTTCGGCTATCGGTTCATCAGTAGTCGCGCCCGGAGCGGACCTCTCAAGGTCAACCACATCGGGAGCGCTCTCCTCAGCTTCGACGGTCGGTCGTGAAGAGAAAGTAACAATGTTTTGGGGAACAGTCTTAGAAGTCTTCGCCATTGCTATCTAGAAAGAAGTTAGAATAAGTTAGAAGAAAGATTAGGAGATGAAGGGTAAAAGCTTGTAGAGAAAATCAAACGTGCTGGTTTGGGTAAAAGATAAACGAAAACTTGAAGTCATATCCTGAAGATAGGAGGGTAGAGGCTTGGTCAAAAAGTAAAAAATGAACGAATGAGGGGAGTATTTATAGAGTCTTCTCGTCGTTTCGTATCCAAGGATGGTCTTCCAATGGCTGACACGCATTTGAAGTCATAGTGACACATATGAAGGGACGTTTTGAATCTTTTGTCATTTCTGTTACGGTGTGTTGGGGAAGGAATTGAGGTGCTCATTTCGTTTCTCGTCGTTCCCGAAAACATACTCTCCGAGAAATGAGGGAACTAACTGTATAGAGGTAAAACCAATCGCATGAGATGTCTCGGCTTTCGATGAAGGAAATAAGGCAAGAGACGTAATGGTAAGGAACCAGAATCGAGACCAGGAGCCCCTCGAGCCGGGGTTCAGGCAAAGCACCTGGCCTCGGGAGTATCGAGGCCATGACCCAGAGTTCGGTTCGAGGAAATAATATCAATATCTGGATCCATAACAACCCGCCCGACGTGGTCAAGGGCTACCAGTCTAGATCATATCACACAGAAAGCATATATACAAGAATGCATGTACATGATCAATGAATTATCAAGTTTCATATATCTGGACTGGTATAAATGACATGCTATGGTTTAGGCATGTGCAATGTGTGCTATCACAACTCAATAAGATAATTTCATCACGAAATAACAGTTTATTAGGTTGAATCAGGAGAATAACCTACGTAACCTCAAATGTGGTACAAATAGCTCACAAAAGGGGCACAAATAGGAGAAACATCAGAGCATGAAGCTTAACTATCAAATCAAGGCATATCATAGCCTAAGCACTACCCCGAGCATGAATAGTACCCTGGTGCACGCATATGGGCTCAACCGCACACATATGCGCCACTCAAAGCATGTAGCCCTCAACCAAGTGAACCCGATCAAGCAAGCCTGTTAGATACATTCTACCCAAACTTACTTATGAATACAGAAAATACATGTTTTCGTTAATTATACAATAAGGAGACCATGTATACAATACCAATTCATTACCATTAGTTACTTCATTTTAAAGTCTCAAATTACACACATTTTTCATGGTCTGAAGTGGAACAAGTAATTCAAACACAACATAACATTGTTTGACTTCCCCAGCACCAATATACAACCCACACTATGTCTACGGAGCCACTAATAGATACAGAAGAGTACTATGATAGTGCCGGTAACAAGGCCCAGGCTATACCTCAAACACAATACACAAGGAACAAAAGATACATGACCTCGAAATGAAGTGGGGCTCACCAAGTCAGCTGGGAAGAGGATGTACTGCTATCACTGATCAATGTCTCCTGCTGTGGAACCACCTGTATCCATTGAAGATGCAGCGCCCCCGGAAAAAGGGACATTAGTACATATGGAATAGTACTAGTATGAATGACAAAACACCCTCTCAATAGAATGATAGATAATACAAGCAAGAAAAATCATAATACTAGTGGAAGCCACAAACAACATCAAACCTCAAATTAGGATTAAGAGAGTGTTCAAATTAATTTCCATATCTTAAGTAGGGAGATTTTTAGTACCAATATGCCACCGTTCACAATACCACTACCACCGTACTTTTAGCACAGAGTCCGATCTTGACTCGATCGGCTAGGCCGTCTCATTCGAGACATCAACCACAATCATAATTTCCAGCAAAATTTCCAACATAATCACCACCATGTGTGCGGCATGGTGTCCGATCACGACCCGATCGGCTAGGCTGTATCATTCGAGACATCATCCTTTTAAACCAATCATATTGTTTCATACTTCTTTCACATTCTTTTCATTTCATTGGCACTAGTGGCCACAATTATAAAATTATTCTTGACACGTCGGCCGTATTTAGTATTTCATGTTCACCTTTTCCACTTTCAAATATCATCAACAATAAGGAATTTCAATTCAAGGTTTTTAGTACACATGTGAGCAATTAAGAGTTTTAGGCACATAGAGGTTTTTCACAAAATTTGGCATAATAGCCTTCGTTTGAACTTGGCTTGAAGTCGAAACATTTTTAATGTACAGCCCATACTTTGAACACATACTCAAATGATAACATAACATGATAAAAGCATTTGGGATACATATTGAACATATAACTTTCAACACGGGCTTATTTGAAATAGTATAATGAACCACTCGGGACTTACATGAATACTGTGGGATTCAATTCCAAGAGAGGAGTTTAGCCAACATACCTTGCTTCGAGCCTTTCAATTTACTACAACGTTCCGGAAATCTTAGCCACTTCGATCTATTTAGAGATGTAGCAAAAATTGAACACAAATTAGGAAGAAATTCATAGTTCCAGCTCACTTGAGCATTTTATCAAATATTAGGTGTGCAAATTACACTACAATGTTCATCCAAATGATTTCCTTCACTCCACAACTAATTCAACACCAAAACCACCCATGATTGTTCAACAACTTCCCCACAATCCCTACTAGCCCACGCATGTGATAAATAACAATTCCCATATACAAAAATCATACTCCCAAATTACCTATATCATACCCCAAACTCGAAATTGAAGACTAGGGTTTGAATCTTACCTTTTAGATGAAGATCTTGTGGTTGGCTTCCTTGATTCTTGAAGATTGGGACAAGAATGGATGATTAGAATGTTAGGTTTCCTCTTTCTCTCTCTAAAATGCTCTTACCTCACTCTAAAATCATCAGATGGATACCCCAAAATAAGCCCCAAAGGTTATTTATCAAAATGGGATTAGGTAAAATTTCCAAAACTTAAGCTTGGCGAAACCGGCTCTGCGATCGCAAACCATACCGCAAAACCATTATGCGGCCCGAATATTGGTTGCATAGTTGACACTCCAAAACTGGGGTTGTCTGGTTGGGTTTGCGGTGATTATGCGGCCCGCAGACATGTTCATCGGTCGCATAATGCACTATTGGTATGCGGTCGTATAGTGTACCGCAGACCTTCCTCTAATCTTGCCCCCCATATGATTTACTTTGCAACCATTATGCGGTCCGCAGAGTGATTCTGCGGCCGCATAGTGGGCTACATAAATGTCTTTTTCTGTTGATAGTTTTCCTTTTACTCCCTAGTGCATTGTTCAACCCAAAAAGTCTAAGCCTAGTTTGACACTACGAAACCTTATCTTCCTTTGCAAAATTTTTACGAGGCCTTACATTCTCCCCCGCTTAGGATCATTCGTCCTCGAATGAGGGTCAAAATTCGTCATTAGCATTCAATATGACTTAACTGTTAATTCACACACACCAACAATTTCAAAATTTGGCTAACTTCCTAAAATTCCAAAAAATTTGCCAGAGCCTCCCCTGTAACTGGGCCTATCCACCTGTCAAAGAATCCCAGAAACCAATCCTAACAACATGTACTTAATCCGATAACGCAATATAACATAAAACAATACCAATTGTGGCCTCATAAGCAATATATTTCTAGAAAGGAAATACCCTTAACATCAACTGTACAAATGATACATAATTCATAGAAGGTAACTCTTAGCATTTTCATAGAACACAATGTTTTAAATACATGGTTATTCAAACAAATAAGGATACTTTTTCTTCATTTCTTCCTTGGCCTCCCAAGTAGCCTCTTCAACCTGGTGGTTTTGCCAATATACTTTCATGGAGGCAATTTCAAGAACATCAATATTCACAACCAAGTGTTTGATTCCTACCAAACCAACTTAGAATGATGTTACACCCCATGTTTTCGTACGTAAGAGTACGTCGTAAGACAATTGATGTAAGCTCGGAAATTAGATCATTGTTGAAAGTATATAAAGTAAGTTAATCATGTTACATTAGAGGATACAAATCTTTAAGATCATGAATAACAAGTACCAAGAGGGTTGGAAATCTTAGAAGCTAAACGAAAAATAAGTTTCATCGAAAGTCGATAAGTTTGGAATGTTATAACATGCACTTTGGGGGTGAGACTAGGGTTCATAACATTATAAGGACATTATGTTATGAGTTATTTTATTTGTATGATAGTCGTGTATTATATTTTGAAGTCTAGAAAGCTGTGGAACAAAAGTAGGCAAAGTCCATCACAAGTTACATTCATAAATGTGATGAAAATTAGGTCAAATGTTGCTGACCTTTTCTCCAAATATACTTAGAATTACGAGGTGATCTACCTACAAAATTGAAGTTCTTGGAATGTAGTTTCCAACACTCTAAACCTTTTATCCATACGATGTCCGAATAAAAAGATATGAGTGTATGAATAAGGGTCAATGCTAGGGTGCCAAGCTAACACCTCTTTGACTTTTCAAAAGTTGATCTATATATAGGTTTTAAATCGTCTTTCTCTTCATTTTTCATAGAACACGAAAAGAGAACCCCCAAAAACCTATCCTTAAGCTCTCTACAAGGTTTTTAAAGAAGATTAACATCCCGGGTACAAAATCAAGAAGCAATAACATTAGAACGATCCCTACGACGTAAGTATCATTATACTGCTTCTCTTTTTCTTTGTAGTTTGAGTTTTGGAAGGTACTTCAGAGTTAATAAAATGCCTAATTTATGTATTTCTTTGTTATATAGTTGGCGCACTAGTTGTCATAAGCTTGTTGTTGAGTTGAATTTACGACTTGAGGTATGTTAAGGCTATCCCTTCTTTCATTTTGGCATGATCCATATGCTACAACGAAACGAGCAAGCACATAACTTTCACAAATAATTCTATTCTTAGAAGTACTAGGGTTGCCTATGTTCTTGATTCTCCATATGTCCTACTATCATATTGTCTGTTCATGGGTCTCGAAAAATATTTAAGTTGATAAAGATTATTTCGTGATATTAACTGAAGGCATATTGATCTTATGACATTCTGAGAGATCTTATTGACTTGCTTCTTATGCATTGCATTCATTTATACATGTACATTAACTCATGACCAGATGGCATTATATATGTGTATATTATATGTATATGGGGTATGGGAAAAGGTTATGGCGTTATATATGCACCACCACCTGATTAGCTGGTATACGTTGATGATTTCGCCCACAAAGGCCAAGATGATATGATGGGATTCCCTCAGAGGCTTGATGATGTTATGTACACATATACATATGCATGATGTGACATTTATATGCATATACATGACATTATAAATGTTTCATGATTCATAGACCTATTCAGACTTACAGGTTGAGTTCTTTACTCCATGTTTCTTTCATATCTTTTATATAATGCTTTCATGCATTGCATACTCGGTACTTTATTTTTACTGACGTCCCTTTTGCTTGGGGACTCTGCATTTTATGCTCGCAGGTCCCGATAGATAGGTTGCCAGTCCTCCTAGCAAGCTATCAGCTCAGCATAAGGTGTTGGTGCACTCCACTTGTTTCGGAGTTGCCTATTTTGTCACTATAATTTGAACATGAATTGATTGGTATGGTGGGGCCATGTACCAACCTTTATGATGTTTATGTACTCTTAGAGGCTTGTTGTCATGACCCAAACTGATTGGCCATGACAGGCATCCGATACCTTACTCAACCGAGTACCAACATAATGTATCTTTCGTATCATACTATCATAGATAAATGAGCCGGAGAGGCTGTCGTGAGATAAGTAGAATAAAACATGAGGAAACACTCAACATTGGATAATCCAACATGTAATATAAAATTATACATATGACATACGGTCCAATAAGACCAAAATGATCACTCGTACACTAAACATAGGCCGACAAGACCATACAATCTTTCACGTACATGACATATTTCTACAAGCATATAAGAGTAGATAAACACCATAAAGGTCATGACAGGGTGTTACACCCTATATTTTCGTACGTAAAAATGCATCGTACGCAAACTAATGTAGGACGAAAAATGAGATAAAATTTAAAAGTATATAAAGTAATTTAATAATGTTACCTCTGAGGTTACAAATATTGAAGATCATGAACAACAAGTACAAAGAGGGTTGGACGGTTTAGAAGCTAAAGCAATTGAAGAAAATAATGTTTCGTCGAAAGTCGACAAGTTGGGAATGTTATAACATGTACCTTTGGGGTGAGACTAGGGTGCTTAACATGATAAGGAGATTATGTCATAATTTATATTAGTCGTATGACATCCGTGTGTTATGTTTTGAAGTCAAGCGAGTTGTGGAACAAAAGTCGATGAAAGTCATCACAAGTTACATTCATAAGTTTTACTGAAACTTTGGGTCAAATGTAACTACAATTTTCTCCCAATATACTTAGAGTTATGGGGTGTTCCACCCATCAAATTAAAGATCTATGAGTATATTTTCCAATTCATTAAACCGTTTGTCAATACGACATTGGAGTAGAAAGATATGGGCATTTGTGCGATACTGCGCAAGCTGCTAGGTGACAAGTAGGTGTGTCACCTACTTGCTTAAATGAGAGCCCAAAAAATGGGCCATTTCGGGTCGTCCAAAGAGGCCTTTTAAAGGCCTATTTTCTTCATATATTAGACTTAAAATAGAGCATAATAACCAGACATAAGCTCTGCAAAAAAATCCTCCCAAAAATTTCCCACAAACCCTAATTGATTTTCTCTCCCTTTCAAGTTCTAATTGGAGGTAAAACCTAGAGTTTGAAGAACCAAGATAGAAGCTGAGTTATCCAACAAATAAGGTGAGTTTAATGATCTCTTTCATCCAATTTTTCTTATTTAAATTCATGGTAAGTCGTTCTATACTTGTAAGAACTCACGGGACGGTGATCGGAAGCCGTGAGTTCTAGTTATTCACTTGTAGCGGACTGTTTTGTGGACTGTTTTGTGTTGCTGTTGGGCTGCATGTTTTACTACTATTTTGTGTAGTTTTGTAGGAGGAAGGGAGTTTATAAACACCATATAAATGCAGGGTGGTTGGATGGTCGTTCGTCATAACATTTTCGGGTCGTTTGACACTACTACGGTGGTCGTTTTGTGTACGAAGAGATTGGGGTGTGTTGGGCTATTTTGTAGTATTTGATGGTGTATATAGGGCTGGAAAATGATGTATATATGTTGTTATTGTTCTGTTCTTGTATTGTTGGTGTTATCTTGAATTTGGAGGAAGTAAGGATTATAGGGGAGATGCTGCCCGTTTTAATACAAAATAAGTTTGTCGTTCGTTGTGCGATAGTTGTACCTTTCGTAACTTAACGATAGTATTATTATCATTCTTGTAGATTAAGGTGCGAAGAGGTGAGTTCAACTTGGTGATTGGAAAGATTGTGATAAGGTATGTTAAGGCTAAGCCCTTCCTTCATTTTGGCATGATCTCGTAGCTACATGTGTTAATAATGAGACATAAAGAGAAGTTCGTATTCATGAATTTATTCACATTATTCTAGTCTCATAAGTTACAATATTATTCCTTATCGGGACTTCATATTCAGTTTAGTTTTGTCTTTATTCAGTCAAGAGAGCATAGAGTCTATATATATATATACAGTATTACACTATTTTCACCACCATCGAGCTATAATCGGTGGGCAGGCCCCTATTGGGCAACCTCTGATCAGATGGTAAGTTATATATACCGAGCCTACTATGGCCGAGCGCTTATGAGCGAGCCCAGGATGGCCGAGATACATAGCCTAGTATGGCCGAGCGCCTATGAGCGAGCCTACTATGGCAGAGCAGTTATATATACCGAGCCTTATAAGGCCGTACAATTATTTTACTTACTATATTGAAGGAGTTGAGTCAGTATCAGCAGGTAAGTATATCTCCAGATCATCTTTGACTCCCAGTTACTTCCAGTTATTATATTATCAGTTCAGTTTCGATTTTCAGTTATGTTATTGCCTTACATACTCGGTACATTATTTCGTACTGACGTCCCTTTTCCGGGGACGCTGCATTTCATGCATGCAGGTTCAGATAGACAGACGAGTAGACCTCCTCAGTAGGTGTTTCCAGAGTTTAGCCTGATCGGTAAGCTCCACATCCTTTGGAGTTATCGGGTCTAGGTTTTTGTATGCATCTTATGTATGTATTTATATATATAATATGGGTAGGTCGGGGCCCTGTTCTGATCACAATATATCTATCAGTAGAGGCTTGTAGACATATCCTGTTGGTTAGTACAGTATGTTGGGTTTGTAGGCCTGGTATGTATAATTTGGTGGTTTGTCACCTGTAGTAGCTATGACGGCCTTTTCGGCCTAGCTTTATATTGATGTTTAGTTAGCGCTAGTTTCCATTCAGTTTTATATTTTGCTTCGCAAACTGTCTTGCAAGGTGGCCCCATGGCCAAAGTATGACATTATATATTCAGAGTCCCTTAGTCGCAATTTGGTACGCCAGGTTAGGTGAGGCATTGGGTGCTTGTCTCGCTCCTAGGTTCGGGGCGTGACAAACTTGGTATCAGAGTAGTTCTGTCCTAGGAAGACTACAAGCCGTATCTAATAGGGTCTTGTTTATAGATGTGTTGTGCACCACATTATATAAGCAGGGAACTATAGGGCATTTAGGAGTTGGTTACTCTTCTTTGAAATCTAAATCGTGCCATAGAACTGAGTTATAGGAAATTTGAATTAAACTTATGTGTTGGTATTCGCATGCACAGATGACGGTGACTATGAAGACTACGGCTAGCCAGAGGAGAGATACAGCAGCAGGTGAGGGGACCAGCAGGGTACCCCCAGTAGATGGGGCTCAGTCTGAGGCTCTAGGCGAGACCCCTACTCAGCCATTACCGGCTCCTCCACCAACTACGGAGATTCCTAGGGAAATCGCACATCCAGTTCCCCCTCCACTTCCATCAGATCAGGACTTGAGAAGTGCGGTGCATTTGTTGACACAGTTGGTAGCTACCCAAAAACAGGCTAGGGCATCAGCTAGTGCAGGAACTTCCGAGGGGTCTGGGAGTTTAAGGGTCCGAGAGTTTATTGCTTTGAGTCCCTCAGAGTTCACGGGGACAGATCAGAGGGAGGACCCGCAGGATTTCATAGATCAGCTTCACAGGATCTTTCATGTTATGCATGCCACGGAGAAAGAGGCAGTTGAGCTAGCAGTTTTTCGACTCCGAGATATAGCCATCCTTTGGTACGAGGTATGGGAGAGGTCCAGGGGACATGATGCACCTCCAGCTATTTGGGAGAATTTTTCAAATGCCTTCCTTGACCAGTACTTACCACGGGAGATCCGACAGGCTCGAGTCGATCAGTTTCTAGCCCTCAAACAGGGTAATATGAGTGTTCGAGAGTATAGTCTCCGTTTTGACTCATTGGCCAGATATGCACCATCCATAATTGCTACTATGCGGGACAGGATTCACAGGTTTATAGCAGGGTTAGCCCCAGAGTTAACCGAGGCATGTGCCACCGCTGCATTGCAGGATAGTATGGATATCTCCCGGATTCAGGCATTCGTCCAGAATATAGAAAGGGGTAGGCGTCGGCAGCAGGGTACAGAGAGGGCTGAGCAAGGGCAACGTAAGAGGATGAGATTTCCCAGGTCTCAGGAGCAATCTCAGGGTAGTTATAGGACCCAGTACTTCGGACAGCCACCTAGGCCTCCGCCACCTCAGTTACAGGGTTACAGGTATGACCGATATACTCAGTCAGGACCAGGTGAGAGCTCACGGGCGTCGGGTTTGCAGCGACAGCGAGGTTCTGCGCAGACATGGTCATTTCCTCCGCGGTGTGACATATGTGGTAGAGGACACTTGGGCCAATGCCGAGCAGGTTCTGATGCTTGTTATACATGTGGGCGTCCGGGGCATATGATGCGAGATTGCCCAAATAGAGATTCTGGGGGAATGGCACAACCAGCGAGTTCAGCAACAGGATCATCTATGTCCGTGCATCCTTCAGGGCGCGAGTCTCAGTCTTCGGCTGGTAGAGGTCGAGGAAGAGGTAGAGGTTCCAGTTCAGGTGGTAATCAAAGCCGTATCTATGCTTTAGCGGGTCAACAGGACCAGGAGTCTTCACCAGACGTTGTGACAGGTATATTAACCATTTGCTCTCACGATGCTTATGCTTTGATAGACCCAGGATCTACTTTATCGTATATTACCCCATTTGTCGCGAGGAAGTTTGGTATAGTGCCTGAAATACTAAGTGATCCTTTTGCGGTATCTACACCGGTCGGAGAATCGATTATTGCTAGACGGGTTTACCGAGGTTGTACGGTGACAATTTGTAGTCGTCAGACCTCAGCTGACCTAGTTGAGCTAGAGATGATGGATTTTGATGCTATCATGGGCATGGACTGGTTGGCAACTTGCTATGCCACAGTTGATTGCCGAGCAAAGGCAGCCAGATTTCATTTTCCGGGTGAGCCAGTCCTTGAATGGGTAGGTAATACAGCAACACCCAGAGGTAGATTTATTTCCTATCTGAAGGCGAGGAAAATGATCGCAAAAGGGTGCATTTATCATATTGTGCGAGTTAGAGATGCAGATGCTGAGATACCTATACTTCAGTCTATTCCCGTAGTCAAAGAGCAGATGTGTTTCCAGATGAGCTTCCAGGTATTCCTCCAGAGCGAGAGATTGATTTTAGCATCGATTTGCTTCCAGGAACTCAACCAATATCCGTCCCTCCGTATAGAATGGCACCTGGCGAATTGAAGGAGTTGAAGGAGCAGTTAAAAGATTTGCTGGAGAAAGGTTACATCAGGCCCAGTACCTCACCTTGGGGTGCACCAGTACTATTTGTGCGGAAGAAAGACGGCTCGCTGAGGATGTGTATCGATTATAGGCAGCTGAACAAGGTAACTATTAAGAATAAGTATCCACTTCCAAGGATCGATGACTTGTTTGATCAGTTGCAGGGGGCTAGATGCTTTTCAAAGATAGATTTGAGGTCGGGGTACCACCAGGTCAGAGTTCGGGAAAAAGATATTCCGAAGACAGCCTTCAGGACCCGATATGGCCACTTCGAGTTCCTTGTCATGTCCTTCGGGTTGACTAATGCACCCGCTGTATTTATGGACTTGATGAATAGCCTATTCCGGCCATTTTTAGATCTGTTCGTGATAGTATTTATTGATGATATTCTGGTTTATTCCCGTTCAGAGGATGAGCATGCGGACCACCTGCGAGCGGTACTCCAAACCCTCCGTGATCGTAAGTTGTATGCTAAGTTTTCTAAATGTGAGTTCTGGTTGAAGTCTGTAGCATTCTTGGGGCATATTGTATCAGATGAAGGGATAAAGGTGGACACTCAGAAGATTGAGGCCGTGAAATCTTGGCCTAGACCTACCACTCCGACAGAGGTTCGTAGCTTTCTAGGCTTAGCAGGATACTATCGGAGGTTCGTAGAGGGTTTTTCTTCCCTTTCGGCACCATTGACGAAGTTGACACAGAAAGAAACTAAGTTTCAATGGACAGAGGCTTGCGAGCGGAGTTTCCAAGAGCTTAAGAACAGGTTGGCCTCAGCTCCAGTTCTAACACTTCCAGAGGGTCTAGAGGGTTATGCCGTGTATTGTGATGTATCAGGTGTCAGGTTAGGATGTGTCCTGATGCAACATGGGAAGGTAATTGCATATGCTTCAAGGAAGTTGAGGAAGCACGAGATGAATTATCCGACCTACGACCTCGAATTAGCTGTGGTTGTCCATGCACTTAAGATATGGCGGCATTATTTATATGGTGTTCATGTTGATGTATTTACTGATCATAAAAGCCTATAATATATCTTTAAGCAGAAAGAGTTGAATTTGCGATAGAGGCGATGGCTTGAGTTATTGAAAGATTACGATGTTAACATTCTCTACCATCCAGGGAAAGCTAATGTTGTAGCAGATGCCTTAAGTCGCCGATCTATGGGTAGCTTAGCACATGTAGAGCCCGAGAAAAGACAATTAGCTAGAGAGATTCATCAATTGGCTTCGTTGGGGGTTCGGTTAGTAGATTCTGAGGATGGTGGAGTTGTACTCCAAAACACTACAAAATCATCCCTCATAGCTGAAGTCAAGGAAAGGCAGTGCGAGGACCCAGAGTTGGTCGAGTTGAGAGAGAGAGTTTCACAGCAGAAGAAGCCACTGTTAGAGCTAAAGGGAGATGGGGTTCTCAGATATAGGGGTCGTTTGTGTGTTCCAGATGTAGCAGGGCTACGAGACAGGATTATGTCAGAGGCACATTATTCATGGTATTCCATCCATCCTGGATCGACAAAGATGTATCATGACATTAAGGATATGTACTGGTGGAACGATATGAAAAAGAACATTGCTGAGTTTGTTGCCCAATGTACTAGTTGCCAGCAAGTGAAGGTAGAGCACCAGAAGCCCGGAGGGCTAATGCAGACTATAGAGATCCCGACATAGAAATGGGAGGCGATAAATATGGACTTTATCACGGGTTTACCTCGTTCTAATCATATGTTTGATTCCATATGGGTGATAGTCGATAGGCTCACGAAATCAGCTCACTTCCTACCGGTCAGATCTACATATACAACAGAAGATTATGCAGAGTTATATAGTAAGGAGATAGTGCGGCTACATGGAGTACCGGTTTCTATTATATCTGACCGTGGGGCTCAGTTTACAGCACATTTTTGGAGGTCATTTCAGAGAGGTCTAGGGACTCAAGTGAATCTCAGCACAGCTTTTCATCCACAGACTTATGGACAAGCCGAGCGCACAATTCAGACACTCGAGGATATGTTACGAGTATGTGTGTTGGATTTTAAAAGAAGTTGGGATGAACATCTATCTCTTATCGAGTTTGCATATAATAACAGTTACCACTCCAGTATCCAGATGGCTCCGTACGAGGCTTTGTATGGGCGTAAGTGCAGATCTCCTATAGGGTGGTTTGATGTTGGGGAATCTGGGTTATATGGGCCAGACCTGGTTCAACAGGCCATAGAGAAAGTAAAGCTTATCCGGGAGCGACTGTTGACAGCTCAGAGTCGTCAGAAGTCATATTCTGACGTGCGGCGACGAGACTTAGAGTTCAGGATTAATGACTGGGTATTCTTAAAGGTATCACCTATGAAGGGCGTGATGAGGTTTGGCAAGAAAGGCAAGCTTAGCCCACGGTATATTGGGCCTTATAGGATCATTCGGAGAGTGGGCCAAGTAGCTTATGAGTTAGAGTTGCCCTCAGAATTGGAGTCTGTCCATCCGGTTTTTCACGTATCTATGCTACGGAAGTGCATTGGCGATCCTACCCGAGTGGTGCCCACGGATGATGTACAGATTACAGAGGACTTGTCATACGAGGAAATTCCAGTTGCCATCCTAGACCGACAAATCCGCAATCTACGAAATAAGGAGGTAGCTTCCGTAAAGGTTTTATGGAGGAGCAAGAATGTAGAAGAGATGGCGTGGGAATCGGAGGAAGAAATGAAGTCTAAATACCCCCACCTATTTCAAACTGAAGATATGGCTCGAGATGGGATGCTACAACACAGCTCTATTCAGGCTAGCAGGTCATTAGGTAAGCTTTTATTTTTCACTTTTAGTATTTATGATTTACGGTCGGTGAGGCAAAGTGTTGCTATTTATAAACATTGGCCATGTGTGGCATGTATAGTATGTTTTCTGGCTATGTGCAGGTTGGTTTTAACCTAATGTACGAAGGATACTCTGGCAAAATTTTCCAAAGTCTCTAAGAGTAAACATTCGAGGATGAATGTTCCCAAGGGGGGAATGATGTTACACCCTATATTTTCGTACGTAAAAATGCATCGTAAGCAATCTAATGTAGGACCAAAAATGAGATAATATTTAAAAGTATATAAAGTAATTTAATCATGTTACCTCTGAGGTTACAAATATTCAGGATCATGAACAACAAGTACAAAGAGGGTTGGACGGTTCAGAAGCTAAAGCAATTGAAGAAAATAATGTTTCGTCAAAAGTCGACAAGTTGGGAATGTTATAACATGTACCTTTGGGGTGAGACTAGGGTGCTTAACATGATAAGGAGATTATGTTATGATTTATATTAGTCGTATGATATCCGTGTGTTATGTTTTGAAGTCAAGCGAGTTGTGGAACAAAAGTCGATGAAAGTCATCACAAGTTACATTCATAAGTTTTACTGAAACTTTGGGTCAAAAGTAACTGCGATTTTCTCCCAATATACTTAGAGTTATGGGGTGTTCCACTATCAAATTAAAGATCTATGAGTCTATTTTCCAACGCATTAAACCGTTTGTCAATACGACATTGGAGTAGAAAGATATGGGCATTTGTACGATACTGTGCAAGCTGCTAGGTGACAAGTAGGTGTGTCACCTACTTGCTTAAATGAGAGCCCAAAAAATGGGCCATTTCGGGTCGTCCAAAGAGGCCTTTTAAAGTCCTATTTTCTTCATGTATTAGACTTAAAATAGATCATAATAACCAGACATAAGCTCTGCAAAAAAGATCCTCCCAAAAATTTCCCACAAACCCTAATTGATTTTCTCTCCCTTTCAAGTTCTAATTGGAGGTAAAACCTAGAGTTTGAAGAACCAAGATAGGAGCTGAGTTATCCAACAAATAAGGTGAGTTTACTGATCTCTTTCATCGAATTTTTCTTATGTAAATTCATGGTAAGTCGTTCTATACTTGTAAGAACTCACGGGACGGTGATCGGAAGCCGTGAGTTCGAGTTATTCACTTGTAGCGGACTGTTTTGTGGATTGTTTTGTGTTGCTGTTGGGCTGCATGTTTTACTACTGTTTTGTGGATTTTTGGAGGATGAAGGGAGTTTATAAACACCATATAAATGTAGGGTGGTTGGCTGGTCATTCGTCATAACATTTTCGGGTCGTTTGACACTACTACGGTGGTCGTTTTGTGTACGAAGAGATTGGGGTGTGTTGGGCTATTTTGTAATATTTGATGGCGTATATAGGGCTGGAAAATGATGTATATATGTTGTTATTGTTCTGTTCTTGTATTGTTGGTGTTATCTTGAATTTGGAGGAAGTAAGGAATATAGGGGAGATGCTGCCCGTTTTAATACAAAATAAGTTTGTCGTTCGTTGTGCGATAGTTTTACCTTTCGTAACTTAATGATAGTATTATTATCATTCTTGTAGATTAAGGTGCGAAGAGGTGAGTTCAACTTGGTGATTGGAAAGATTGTGATAAGGCATGTTAAGGCTAAGCCCTTCCTTCATTTTGGCATGATCTCGTAGCTACATGTGTTAATAATGAGACATAAAGAGAAATTCGTATTCATGAATTTATTCACATTATTCTAGTCTCATAAGTTACAATATTATTCCTTATCGGGACTTCATATTCAGTTTAGTTTTGTCTTTATTCAGTCAAGAGAGCAGAGAGTCTATATATATATATATATATATATACAGTATTACACTATTTTCACCACCATCGAGCTATAATCGGTGGGCAGGCCCCTATTGGGCAACCTCTGATCAGATGGTAAGTTATATATACCGAGCCTACTGTGGCCGAGCGCCTATGAGCGAGCCCAGGATGGCCGAGATACAGAGCCCAGTATGGCCGAGCGCCTATGAGCGAGCCTACTACGGCCGAGCATTTACACGTACCGAGCCTTATAGGGGCGGACATTTATTTTACTTACTATATTGAAGGAGTTTAGTCACTATCAGCAGGTAAGTATATCTCCAAATCATATTTGACTCCCAGTTACTTCTAGTTATTATATTATCAGTTCAGTTTTGATTTTTAGTTATGTTATTGCCTTACATACTCGGTACATTATTACGTACTGACGTCCCTTTTCCGGGGACGCTGCATTTCATGCATGCAGGTTCAGATAGACAGACGAGTAGACCTCCTTAGTAGGTGTTTCCAGAGTTTAGCCTGATCGGTAAGCTCCACATCCTTCGGAGTTATCGGGTCTAGGTTTTTGTGTGCATCTTATGTATGTATTTATATATATAATATGGGTAGGTCGGGGCCCTGTTCCGATCACAATATATCTATCAGTAGAGGCTTGTAGACATATCCTGTTGGTTAGTGCAGTATGTTGGGTTTGTAGGCCTGGTATGTATAATTTGGTGGTTTGTCAGCTGTAGTAGCTATGACGGCCTTTTCAGCCTAGCTTTATATTGATGTTTAGTTAGCGCTAGTTTCCATTCAGTTTTATATTTTGCTTCGCAAATTGTCTTGCAAGGTGGCCCCATGGCCAAAGTATGACATTATGTGTTCAGAGTCCCTTAGTCGCAATTTGGTACGCCAGGTTAGGTGAGGCACCAGGTGCTTGTATCGCTCCTAGGTTCGGGGCGTGACAAACTTGGTATCAGAGCAGTTCTGTCCTAGGGAGTCTACAAGCCGTGTCTAGTAGGGTCTTGTTTATAGATGTGTTGTGCACCACATTATATAAGCAGATAACCTATTTTGAGGACTCTCAACCTGTCTATCGGGATCTGCGGGCATGAAACGCAGTGTCCCCAAAAAAAAGGGACATCAGTACAAATAATGTACCGAGTATGTAAGGAATGAAAATCAATAAATAAAACACATAGAGAAACATGGAGTAAAAGACTCGACATGTAAGTCTGAATAGCTCTGTGAATCATTTCATATTTATAATGTCATGCGTATGCGTATAAATGTCATACCATGCATAGGTATATGCATTCATAACATCATCAAGCCTCTGAGGGCATCCCATCATATCATCTCGGCCACTGTGGGCAAATCGTCAACGTATACCAGCTGATCAGGTGGTGGTGCGTATATAACGCCATAACCTTTTTTCATATCCCATATGCATATAATATACGCGTATATAACGTCATCTGGTCATGGGTCAATGTATATGTATAAATGAATGAAATGCATAAGAAGTGCGTTAATAAGATTTCTCGGAATGTCATAAAATCAATATGCCTTTCGGATAAACTTTATCAAATACGTATTTTTCAGAGACCCATGAACAAAATATATAATAATAATTCACATGGGGAATCAAGAATAGACACCCCTAGTACTTTTATGAATAGAGACATTTATGAAAATTGTGTGTTTACTCATTTCGTTTGTATTGTATGGATCATGCCAAAGAGAAATAAGGGATAGCCTTAACATACCTGAGTCGATTCTCTTGACAATCCATCTAACACACATCAATTGCAAAAAAGACACGTATGGGCGGATCGAAATAGGGAAAAATCTGTATGATGTTCTTGAGAAAGATTGTATTGTGCTCTCTTAGAATTGCAAATCTCATTGCTACTACGCAGTATAACTTCGTATGAAATGCTTGAAGCAATAACGTTGCTATTGCAAAATCATCTTTGTTGTAGCCTTCTTCTTAAGATGTGAGCAATTCAATAACGTTACTAAGATACTAAGAAATCTCGTTTGAATTTTCGTTGTAACCTCATTCGTACTTTGTAGTCATAAGCCTTTCCAATTTGTGAATTTAGAGAGGCTTTATTAATAGCATATTTCAACCAAAAATGAGATAAGGTGCACATGGATTTAAATGGTGCCACCACCTCCTTAAGTATAAGATTAGTTGGCAAGCAATTTGTTGCCACACTTTCATAATCCCACGTGGATAGTTGCCTCCCCTAATAATTATCCAAAGTCCTTATTAATTACCCCTAAATTCCTTAATTAACTAGTTAATCTCCCATTAACCAATAATAACTAATTACCTACATAATTAAGAATTATCCCAAATTACTTAAAATACTACTCACTTTTAACATACTCTATGTACCCTCCTATCGTGGTCATGGGGTACCTTGTATGGCACTAGTCCATAAGTACTGGGTATTATAGCTTGGACCATATTTTATCTCAAAATGTCAAACTTCGATGAAACTCATTTTCTTTGATTAGCTTACCCTCTCACCTTCATGAATTTACTCATCACTTGCTTGAAATAGCATATTACTTATAATCTTATTCTCGAGCTTACGTCGATTAACTTACGACGAAACCTTAACGTACGAAAATGTGGGATGTAACATCTCATTTTCGAGCTTTCATCAATTTACTTATGGCATACTTTCACGTACGAAAATATGGGGTGTAACATCATTCCCCCCTTTGGAACATTCGTCCTCGAATGTTGACTGATGTATTTATCATTATCATAACTTATAGCTCTTGCGAATACTTTAGTACTCTCCTTGCCATCTAGGCAATTGTTTTGTAAACAAATCCAAAGGCCAGGGCATTCCCCCCTTTAGGCCTCTTTCTCACACTATGACTTGTGGTCGGAATTCTTTCAATCTTGTAACTGTTGCTACCTTCTATCATCCATCTTGTACGACTCTGACTTTGTATGTGCGCCTATGCGACTCTTTCCTCCAGCTTTTAGACAATATCTAGGCATACCGAATTTTGACAAGCTATCCCTCTAGGTATCTATGGCTTTACTACATCTAAGTAGGTCATACTATACCATAACTCTTACTTTGATTTACTACCAAACTCCAGGTTACTCTCGTTGCTTATCCCATATGTATAAATCTAAGTCCTTTAATGCTTCCTCATTACTATTCATCTTAAGAATGACGGACTAATCTCATCTTAGGCTTTGTAACTGTTACCCATCCATTGTTGATTCACCTCAATATTGATCTACAATTTACCACTGATAACTTGAAACCTCTTACGTAATCACTAGGGCTCACGTTGCATTGAGAAACATTTGAAGTGATTTTCCTGATCCACCTGGGGGCGATAACATACTTTCACAACCGTATTTCATAGCATCCCAATGTGATTCACCTTACGTGGATATTTTAATCCTGTACAATTCATGAAATCACCCCTTTTTTCTTCAAATTATTACTCAATTGAAGGCCCAAATGTCATCCTTTATCTATCACAATTACACCTTTATTCTACTACCAGTGCAGTATTCCATCTCTTCTAAATGCTACTAGTCTTAGACTCCTTTGAGTTCATTCAGGCTATACTGAACTTTCTATAACTTAGAGAAACCATTAACTCTCTTGGTTTCATGGGCTTAATCTCGATGACTTATCCATTCTTGTCACTTTCTCACTTGCCCTTTTTTATCCTTACTCATGTCTTCCTAAAACTTTGTCGCTCTACCATACTTTAGCTTGCGACCTACACATATCCATTTATACCACTCGCAACTTTCCTTCAACTTGCTTACACCATAGATTTCCTTATGTTATTCTGGAACATCAAGCGAGACATCACATCATCTCAAAACCTTCTCTACTCTTTTAACTAGACCTCTCGATACCTGGAAACCATAGGCTGGAAGATATGCCACTAATGACACTGTTATCCTTCCTGGATACCGAATCCCAACGCTTCTCTCCCTCTATCTGAAGTATAAATTATTCACAACCTTCTGCACCTGAGTATCCCGTACGTTGTTTACCTTTACCTTACTTACCTTAAAATATCGCATCACATTTTCTATCTCTTTCATGATCTCCCTTCCACATAGGTATAATTCACATCCACAACTTGAAGCTCTATTATAATACTTGCACCTCTGGTGCATACACAATCCAGTGGGAGCTTCATACTGACTTCTTATGAGGCTGATACTCTTCTAACTGGCTTTATCGTAGAGCCATCAATATGGTTGTTGTACTATCTCTCTTGTACCTCTGATATTAAGAGTGATTCCGCTATGTTGTCAGTCACGATTTATATAATTTTTCTGGGTCCAATAATCAGACTCCTGATTTACTTGGTTGATGTAACTCTTTAGTTTCCTCTTCCTTCTGATCAGCCTTTATGTAGGCTTAAGCTATCTTCCGATCTGCGGCTCCTGGTATTAGTTATTTTTTTAGCCTTTCATGCGTGCTATGGAATATCCCTAATACAACCTTCTAACAATTTAACCCTTTGTCTATTGACCTGGACTCAATTCTTTCTTTTAACTTATACTGGAGTCTTCTACGGTTGTATGATTGTCAACATATATGTTGCATGGATAATACTCCGTCTTAAGTGCGTTCATAATGTAACTAACTCTGGATCATTGATTGAATAATTCCTTTCGTTCTTTCTCAGCTTTATGCCCCCTTGTTGCATTCATACTTAGCTTATCTTAGTTCCCACGCATGCCGGAATTTTTATACAACTCATATGATCTCGAATATTATTTTTGATTTTTACTTCCCGTTCACTAACCACGGTAGGTGCCACTTTTTATGGAGTGCATGCAATGTTGTAGTGGGACTGTTTTTACAAGACCATTTCCTTTTCAAGTTACTATGTTTAGGTTGAAGCCTTCTTCCTTATTTCCTCAGCTAGTTTTTCATTGTCGCACTTAGGGAGGACCCTCTGACTCTTGTAAAGCTGCGAGCTTATCACATCGTATACTTGACAAAATTTTTGTTGTTCTTCCTCGCCTATAATTATCTGTAGTTACTTACCTTCATGTCCTGGTGCTTGTATGGTTGCTTTTGAACTGATATTTTGACTGTATTTCCAGTGGCATTCTCTTTTATTTTCGTAACACTCATATAGTACCTTTAACTATCCCAACTCATATCTGAATATTTCTCAAGGATCACGATGTCATACCCACGAGACGGAATTCCCCATGTTGGGGTTCACTATATTTATCTTGCACGATCTGTTGATTTGTCTGTATCCTCTTATCTAGCCATAACTAGGCTCTTCCTGAATCAACTACTAACTATTCGTTGGCCCATTCTCATATCAACATTCCGCGTAATCTTTCTTGGGTTATTTCCTTTATCTTAACTTACGTCTCGCACTGGCTCCTTATTTATCAATAACATCTCGGGCAGGAACCTTACTTCCTCTCCTTGACGTCGTGTTTGCATAATGTTCTGGAATCATAGCATATCTGTATGATTTCAATAAGTGCAATCTCATCCCTGTTTCATTTTTATCGCATTCTTCCTTTATCATTCCATAGTTACTAAAACCACTTAATTTTGACTTAATGTCACCTCCCCCCCCCCCCCCCATATTCCCCCTTTAGGGGAGTACTAAGATTTAGTACTACGATGATCTGCGTATAGATGTTTTACCTCGTCATCTTTGGCGTCTTTTCACATCATCGATAACCCTTACTCGCCTTGCGGTAATCCTTCTGTACCAAGGATAACAAAATTCCTTACTCACGAGGGTGTCACCTAGTATAACTGGCACATATAGTCCCTTAAGCTTAACTTTGCTCACATTGCTTGCTTTAGTGAAGCGCCTTCATGAATGACCTTTAAAGGGTAATCTTCTGTCGTCCATTCTATTATCGCCGGAACGCAATCTCTGAAATTCTCATGATGCCGACTATTATCAAATCACTCAATCCCTATTACTCTGGGGTCTAACTTTTCCTTTTGTTAATCATGTTAGAGTCATGAACTTATTTCTCGAAATGAGGATATGACTTTATGGCCTATACTCTTTTGTTGTCTCAAGGCCTGTCACCTCTCGTCTTTTCCTTCTTTTGACTATAGACTCTGTAATACTATTTTTCTTTTATCTACCGTTGTCATCCATGTATCACATCTTACTCATAATACTTCATTAACTCTCTTATTATTTCCTTGCTGACCTTTCTGTCTATCACTTTATTTTGAAAACTTCAACAAAACATTCTTTTGCCTTTAGCTCCCCTTGATCCATCCACTGGCTCTTCGGGTTGCCTAACATTCTCTCTCTACTAGAGATGGGAGACACCTTAAGATAATATTTATCCCTTCCAAGCTTCTAGTGCCTATATTTGTAGTACTCATATCTAGTTGTACTATTTTAGAGTGCACCATCTGGGTGTCTCACAAGGATATCTATTAGCACATTTGCAATATCCTTTGGAAATGTTAGCTAACGCAAACAATCCATCCATCATTTTGGGTTACTCTAACCCCAGCCGGATCTTGATATCCCGTCCTTCTCTTAAACCATATATGTTATCTCCCATATGGCATATCTGAGATGGGGTGGCCGGTTGTACATACATCTGTTATTGTTGAAGGTAACTCAAAAAGCTTATATTTCTCTGCCTGAATTGTAAATACTTATAATCTTCATTAACTGGGCGCCTCATACCCTTCTTCACCTTGCTTCTTTTATTTGTTGAAACTTGTATCTACCTTCTGAATCTCTCATTACTTTTCACCATATGGGTGGATAGATATTCTTACCTTAGTCTCCTTATCAAGAAGCTTACACGTCTTAGTATACACATGTTCTGCTGAAGACCTCACATTTACTCATCATAAGCATGATGCAAAATCGAGTTCCTCTGACTCAACTCTTCCACAGCCACATTCAATCTATTACCAACTGTCTTTCTGGAGGTAGGTATCGTTGTATTCAGAATAAAATAGAATTTAGGAGTTCGAATTCTTACAAGTGAGCTCTAATAAAACCTACTTATAAGTGTGGTGCACAACACACCCATAAACAAGACTCTAGTAGACACGACTTGTAGACTCCCTAGGACATAACTGCTCTGATACCACTTTTGTCACGACCCAAACCGATGGGCCGCGACGGGCACCCGACACCTTACTCAACCGAGTACAAACGTAACATATCTTCCATATCATATTATCATAGATAAATGAGCCAGAGAGGCTGTCGTCAGATAAGTAGAATAAAACATAAGGAAACACTCAATATTTGATGATCCAACATGTAATACAAACTTATACATATGACATACGGTCCTACAAGACCAAAATGATCACTCGTACACTATACATAGGGCGACAAGGCCATAAAATCTTTCACATACATGACATATTACTACAAGTGTCTAAGAGTAGATAAACACCATAAAGGTCGGGACAGGGCCCCGCCATACTAAACAATACATGTCCATATCATACTGACCAAATAAGCAATACCGGAGCAAATGGAGAGCACAAACATCTTCCGCTGAGCTGATAGCCTACTTGGAGGACTCTCAACCTGTCTATCGGGACCTGCGAGCATGCAACGCAGCATCCTCAGGCAAAAGGGACGTCAATACAAATAATGTACCGAGTATGTAAGGAATGAAAATTAGTAAATAAAAGACATAGAGAAACATGTAAGTCTGAATATCTCTATGAATCATTTCATATTTATAATGTCATGTATATGGGTATAAATGTCATATAATGCATAGGTATATGCGTTCATAACATCATCAAGCCTCTGAGAGCATCCCATAATATCATCTCGGCCACTGTGGGCAAATCGTCAATGTATACCAGCTGATCAGGTGGTGGTGCGTATATAACGCCATAACCTTTTCCCATATCCCACATACATATAATATACGCGTATATAACGTCATCTGGTCATGGGTCAATGTACATGTATAAATGAATGAAATGCATAAGAAGTGCGTTAATAAGGTTTCTCGGAATGTCATAAAATCTATATGTCTTTCGGATAAACTTTATCAAATACGTATTTTTCTAAGACCCATGAACAGAATATATAATAATAATTCATATGGGGAATCAAGAATATAGACACCCCTAGTACTTCTATGAATAGAGTCATTTATGAAAATTATGCGTTTACTCGTTTCGTTTGTATCGTATGGATCATGCCAAAAAGAAAGAAGGGATAGCCTTAACATACCTGAGCCGATTCTCTTGACAATCAATCTAACACACGTCAATTGCGAAAAAGACACTTAACGGCAGATCGAAGTAGGAAAAAATCTGTATGATGTTTATGAGAAAGATTGTGCCGTGCTCTCTTAGAATTGCAAATTCCGTTGCTATTACGCAGTATATCTTTGTATGAAATGCTTGAAGCAATAACGTTGCTATTGCAAAATCATCTTTGCTGAAGCCTTCTTCTTAAGATGTGATCAATTCAATAACGTTGCTAAGATACTAAGAAATCTCGTTTGAATTTTCATTGTAACCTCATCCGTACTTTGTAGTCATAAGTCTCTTCCAATTTGTGATGTTAGAGAGCCTTTCTTAATAGCATTTTTCAACCAAAAATGAGATAAGGTGCACATGAATTTAAATGGTGCCACCACCTCCTTAAGTATAAGATTAGTTGGCAAGCAATTTGTTGCCACACTTTCATAATCCCACGTGGATAGTTGCCTCCCCTAATAATTATCCAAAGTCCTTATTAATTACCCCTAAATTCTTTAATTAACTAGTTAATCTCCCATTAACCAATAATAACTAATTACCCACATAATTAAGAATTATCTCAAATTACTCAAAATACTACTCACTTTTAACACACTTTATATACCCTACTATCGTGGTCATGGGGTACCTTGTATGGCACTAGTCCATAAATACCGGGTATTATAGCTTGGACCGATCAAACGCTAAAATCAAGAATGAATAATAAACAAATCCGAGTCAATAACACTTACCCCAATCCAAATAGTGAAAATTCCCTCTAAAATCGCCCAAATCTGAGCTCTAGATCTTAAAATGTGATAAAATAACCAAAACCCTCAAAATAGAGTACTTAAGGGTTTGTCCAGTGATACCCTTCGTGATCGCAGAATCTACTTCTGAAGAGCAGGTTGACAACCAATTATTTTCTGAAGAGAAGCATCACTCTGTTGGAATTTGTGAACATCTTCCTGCTTCATCAACAACGCAATAAACTTGAGGGTGAATACACCGAAATCAAAACTGCAAACACATGCAAGAAAATTGAAAGATTCAACAAAAACAACACAAAAATGTAAGTTGCATGTAAATTAAAAAGAAAAATATATGTCAGTGCATACTTGTTCTCCTGTTGGGGTGCAACCATTCACTTGATCTCAAATTCAGTAACATCGTTTTTGTAGTCTTTATGTTCACCACAAAAATTCATACATTTGAGCATATGCGGGATAAGTCGAGCAAAACGTTTGATGAGCTTTATTGCCCTCTCGTACGGTTTATTGTGTAAGGAGTCATACACATATATTATTTTTGTTTTAAATTCCAACACTCCCAACAAGTAATGAGTTTATAATTGATCTTCAGCTATTTGATCAAGACAATTGAAATAAACACTCTATCGACATAAACCCACGAGATTAAACATGATTGTTCAATGCTTATTATATAATTAGCCGTCTTATGCCTAGTTAATTCTTCTTCAAACCAAGTGAATTCATTAAGTTCATTCGGTTGTATGGGTACACCTACCTCAACTTCTTTCTTCCTACCCCTCTTCGTCTTTGGTTTACTCTTTAACTGCTTAGACACAAGTTTCTTCTTATCCTCTTCTAACGAACACTCTATAGCAAGTTTGACCACAAACTTATTGAAAACCAAATCAGTTGTAGTGCATTTTGATTATGGATAATCCAAAAGGTGATAGCAATTTTTATTGTGCAAATAGTATACCCCAATATCGATATGCTCAACAGAGCAAAAAAAAAAAATAGAAAATATTAGAAACATATACATAAAAGAAAACATAAAGTATGACATCTGAAGTGTACAACTAATTTGGGATCCGGTCACATACCTCGTCCACAAGATCAAAGTTAGGGTCTGTAAGTTCTAAAAGGAACGACTTATCCAATGTGAGTGAACCCAAATTGAACGTACACTCATGTTCCCGCTTGCTCGCCTTCAACCATTTTGTAAATCTCTGCAACATTTGTTTATCTTGCTTCACATAATGGAATGAACATCGTCTTACATGCTTATCTTTTTTCGTATATGCACCCTTTATCTTTGTCTTATGAGTGACATATAGAGTTCTCAACCAATGACTGAGATTGCAATTCTTTTTCCCTAAAGCACCTACTTCAGCTGGTATTGGATGTGCTTCATCCTGCTGTTGTTCGGTATCAACTTAAATCGTTGCTTCAGATGCAGCTGAACCATCCACACACATAGCAACAAATTGCTCTGCAACAACCTCTTGCGTATGACATTATTTTGTTACTTGAGTAGCAACAAAAGAAGATTCGCCTTCTACAGGGCTCTCTTGTAGTGCCAAGTGAAAATGAACAAATATCGAATTGAGGGATATCAGTGACATGGGGGGATAACTTTCTCCTCTTAGAACTTAGTTCAAGTTGTGACCCATCAGATGGGATCTATAAGGATTACGCCAATATATTACAACAACAACAACAAATACAATATAATCTCATAAGTAGGGTTTGGGGAGGATAGTGTGTACGCAGACCTTATCATACCTGGTAGGTAGAGAGGATGTTTCTGATAGATCCTCCGTTCAAGGCAAGATGAAAATAAAGTAGTAGCATAAGAATTAACAACAACAAGATAACGAAGTAAAGAGGACAACACATAAAACTAGATATCTAACAATAATATCGCACCGGACTAACACTAATGCTACTGGTATGTAAAAGAAATACTTTCGACAACCTACTAGCCTTCTACCTTATTTCTTGACCTCCATACCTTCCTGTCAAGTGTCATGTCCTCGGTAAGCTGAAGCAACGTCATATCTTGCCTAATCACCTCTCCCGAATACTTCTTTGGACTACCTTTGCCTCTCCTCAAACCCACCAGGGACAACCTCTCACACCTCCTCCCCGAGGCATTTGCGCTCCTCCTTTTCACATGCCCAAACCATCTAAGCCTTGCTTCCCGCATCTTGTCTTCCACCGGAGCACTCCTACCGTGGCCCAAACATATTCATTCCTAATCTTATCCATCCTGGTATGCCCGCACATCTATCTCAACATCTTCATTTATGCTACTCTCATCTTCCGAACATGAAAGTTCTTGACTGGCCAACACTCTGCCCCATACAACATAATCGGTTTAACAACCACTCTGTAGAACTTACCTTTAAGTTTAGGTGGTACGTTCTTATCACATAACACACCAGATGCGAGTCTCTATTTCACCCACCTTGCTCCGATACGATGTGCAAAATCCCCATCAATCTCCCTATTTTCTTAGATAATAGACACAAGGTACTTGAAACTATCTCTCCTAGGGATAACTTGTGTATTAAGCCTCGCGTCCACATCCTCTTCATTGGGCTTGTCACTAAACTTGCACTCCAAGTATTCTGTCTTGGTCATACTCAACTTGAAACCTTTAGACTCCAGGGTTTGTCTCCAGACCTCTAGTTTCTCATTTAAACTACCTTGTGTCTCATCAATCAATCCAATATCATATGCATATAATATACACCAAGGCACCTCCCCTTGAATGTGTTGCGTCAGTGTGTCCATCGCGAATGCAAATAAGAACGGGCTAAGAGTTGACCCCTGATGCAACTCCATCATAACTGTAAAGTGTTCCGAGACCCCCTCCCCCACTATCCTCACCTGGCTTTTAGATCCATCATACATGTCCTTAATCACTGTAGTGTAAGCAATATGAACACCTCTAACGTCCAAGAATCTCTATAGAACCTCCCTTGGGAGTTTGGCGTATGCTTTCTCTAGGTCAATGAACACCATATGTAAGTCCATCTTCCTCTTCCTTATACTGCTCCACCAACCTCCTTACAAGGTGAATGGCTTTCGTAGACGAACACCCCGACATGAATTCGAACTGATTTTCAGAAATAGATACACTCCTTCTCACCCTTGCTTCCATCATACTCTCCCAAACTTTTACAGTATAGCTCAGCACCTTGATACCCCTATAGTTTGTTATAATTTTGTATATCACCCTTATTCTTATACAACGAAATTATCGTATTCCACCTCCATTCTTCAGGCATCTTCTTTGTCCTAAAAATGTTGTTAAATAACCGAGTGAGCCATTCCAAGTTTTTCATACCCACACTCTTCCAAAACTTCCACCGGGATCTCGTCTGGCCCACTCGCTCTTCCCCTACTCATCTTATGCATAGCCCCCTCGACCTCCTCAATTCTTATACACCTACAATAACTAAAATCTCGACGACTCTCGAAGTACTCCAAATCACCCAACTCAATGACTCTTTCCCCTCCTTATCTAGGCATTTATGGAAGTATGTTTGTCATCTACGTCTAATATGTGCCTCTTCCACTAATACTCTGCCTTCCTCATCTTTGATGCACTTCACTTGGTCTCGGTCATGGGCCTTCCTTTTTCTCGCCTTGGTTAGTCTGTACAGCTTCTTGTCCCCACCTTTATCCCTAAGATATTCATACAAATGTCTAAACGCTACAGTCGTAGCCGATGTAACCGCTAGCTTCGCCTCCTTCTTGGCCTTCTTGTACCTCTCTTTATTCGTCCTCTTCTCCTCCTCGTCCTTGCTCTCTACCAGCTTCATATACGCCACTTTCTTGGCTTCTAAGTGCCATCGTTTTAAGAAAATACTACAATGTTCAACACAACCATACCTTACAAGAAATCACAGAATAAACATATATAACTTCATAAAAACATTTATATGAATTTAACCTCTGAAAAGAGCTAATTTCTAAACACTTCATGAATCATGTCTCTGAAGATAGCCTCCGGAAAGAACTTACTTCGGAATACTTCAGAATATGAAGTTTTGAATAATGTCATACTTCATCATCATTAGCTTTATTACAAAAATCCAAAAACACCCACAGAAATAAAGTATCACACAAAATGATAGCTTGAAACTACAACATGCATCAAAACCTAAAACAAGTTAAACCCTAAAAACAATCAATGAAAGACAAGGGTCTAAACTATTCGTCTTTTTTTAAACACCAAACATGATTAAAATAAACATATGTACAAAACATAAACCAAAAAACCTCACAAGAAATCACAGAATAAACATATATAACTTCATGAATTATATATCTGAAGTTAGCCTATGAGCTAACTTCAAAATACTTTAAAAATCATGTCTCTTAAGTTAGCCTCTGAAAAGAGCTTACTTCGGAATACTTCAAAATATGAAGTTTTGAACAATGCAATATTTCATCATCATTAGATTCATCACAATTAATCCAAAAACACATATAGAAATAAATTATAACAAAAAATGAGAGTTTAAAGCTCCAATAACACAAATTAAACCATAAAAACTAGTAATTTTACCACTAATCAATGAAATACTAGGGTTTAGACTAATTGTCTTTACTTTAAACATTAAACATGATTAGACTAAACATACAGAACATCAACAAAAATAGAAAAACCATCATTATATTACCGCATAATAGGCAAATTGAAGCATAGAAAAAATGTGAAATACTAAAATCATACCTGTAATAGATACTAAACCTTGTCGAAAAAAAAGACTGTTGTTCTTCCGTTAGAGAAATCTGAGAATTTAACAAGAAAAACGAACACAGACGAGAGAAAGAGAAACATTGATAGAAAGAAACCTAGAAATATAGACGAAAGATGCCTTTTAAATGGAAAGGGAAAAATCATCTTTTCGCTACATTTTTAACTAAGTGGAGGGTAACTATGCAAAGAACAAACCAAAGTGGGTATAAAATCAACGTTTGGCGCAAAACTGAGTGCCATATGAAAATTGTAGGTAATTTCTTGTCATTTTCTGTAAATAACCCCAGTCCACCTTCCCCTTAATGGCCCATTTAGGCTAAGCCCATTAAAGGAAGTAGAGGGGGGAAGTGCACAGATAGCTACTACTTAGAGATGTATTTACTCTTAAGTAATTGTTTAAAATATATTTACTCTTTATCCAGTGCTTTAATAAATTTTTGCCCGCCCGGACAAAAATACCTCTGTGCTAGACATTATGGCCTTAACTCATGAGTGCTGTATAAATATTAAGGACAAAGTGTCCTGAATTAGCACCTTTTGTTTTAAACTTTAGGACATCCTGTCCTTAACTTCATAGTGTAGCGTAAATATTAAGGACATAATGTCCTTAACTTCATGAGTGTTATGTAAATATTAAGGACATGATGTCCTTAACATCATGAGTGTCATGTAAATATTAAGGACAAAGGGTGTGTTTGGTATAACGAAAAATATTTTTCGTGAAAAATATTTTCCAAGAAAATATTTTCTTGGAAAACAAGTAGTAATTTTACTCATTTTACGGTGTTTGGTACGCAAATTAAGGAAAATAGCTTCTCAAGAGTATTCTTAAATTTTAATTTAGATACAATAAACATAAATCCATAAACTTTCGAACTAACAACCTTCCGAACCCACAAATTTTATAAACTTCTAAACCGCTAAACTTTCGAACCCGTAAACTCTATAATTTTTAAATCCGTAAACTTTCAAACACATAAACCTCCGAACTCATAACTTTGGAACTCGTAAAATTTCGAACCTGTAAATTGAAAATAAAAAAACAGACCTGAAAATATTTTTTTTTGTGGGGGGTGAAGGGGTTGGGGTGGGTGGGTGGTGCAGAAAAACAAAAAAACAAAAAACAGAAAATCAAAAATACAAAAAAAAAAGTTAATTTTTTTTGCAGGGTGGGTGGGGGTGGTTCAGAAAAACGAAAAAATAGAAAATTAAAAATACAAAAATAAAAAAGTAAAAAAAAATCGGGGGAGGGGGTGGGGGTGGGGGTGGGGGTGGGGTGGGTGGCGTAGAAAAACGAAAAAAATAAAAAATTGAAGTTGGAGGGGGTTGGGGTTAGATGTAAGGGTAGGTAGAGTTTTCGGAAAATATTTTCCTAACTTTTTCTAGGGAAGTCATTTTTCTCCAATTTCAGGAAAATGTGATATCGAGAAAAATATTTTCCAAACTATTTTGTGCAACCAAACAGTGAAAAATGAAAAAATATTTTTCAAAAAATATTTTCCGTCATACCAAACACACCAAAAATATACTGTATTTGCACCTTCTGTCGTCATACCAAACACACCAAAAATATACTGTATTTGCACCTTCTGTTGTATTATTAAAATAATAAATAAATATCAATTACTACTTTTAGTAGGATTACTTCCCGAAATGATGTATAACAAAAAAAATCGATTATCAAATTACTCAAATAAATAAATATGATTATTCCACAATTTCTCAATCAAACAAAAATAATATATCAAAAAATATTTTTGAAATAAGGGTGGGTCGGGCCCTAATAAATCGGGTCAATAAATTTTTGTTGGGTCTGATTATTAATTATTTAAGAAAGACAAAATAGTAGTTCCGTTAAACTAAGGGCATGAATGAGCAAATATAAGATGAATTGAGCATATATATGTGCCACACGCCCTAATTAGCATAGTTAAGTGATATATATGAACCTTTTTCCCTAAAAGATAAATAGCACATTCTGAAGTTGAGGGAGTTTGGTGGAGAGAGAAAAATCTCTTTACAACGTCACTCTGGTTTTCGAAGCTACTGGTACATTCCATTATCACTAGAGAAAGTATAGTGAACTCAAACTTGAGGATGACAACAAACCAATAAACCAAACTAAAAACCCTTTAGTTTGCAATTCTGTTGAAATATACCAAACATGGCCTTACCAATCCCAGCACAGCTCTTGCTCGAGCCACCCAATTATGGAGTCTTGCAAACCCCTGGAGGAGTTATTAGTGTCACAGTTAGAACAAGAAAAGCTAATAATTCCAACTTGTGTTTTTATAATGGAGACAACCCTAGGTTGTATTCAGGTCTCACAAGGACAAGGGCGGCCTGCAGTGATGGAGGGGGTGAAGTTTATGTTAACCCTCACCAGGTGAAGTTTATTTCTCCTACTGGGTTGCTTGTATTTTAGTTTCTTATTGCTTTTTGTCTCTACTCTGTCATGCTGGATTTCGGTTTACTTGCACTAAGCATTTTGATCATCATGCTATGAGTTTTCAAACTCATTTGTGAATGTTATGTGGATCATATTTGTCTCTTATAGGAAATTTCGGTTTACAAAACACAACTTTACAGCTTGTTTGGATGGTTGTTACCCATCGTTTTATAATGTATTGTATTGTATTGTATCATTTTATAAATACAATGTTTGGATGGATTGTATTGTTTGCGGTTGTTAAATAATATTTTGCTGTTTGGTTTGACTGTATGGTACTATACTGTAACTGATAAGTTTACTAAAATACCCTCAATTGTTTAAATATTAAATTTATCAATAATTACGCATAAAAATAATTTAAGAAAATCCCTTTCTACTAATTTATCACCAAATATGTCTTAAAAATAGATTAAACAATGCACCCAAGGGTGTGGCCTAGTGGTCAATGAAGTGAGTGAGAACCATGAGGCCTCAGGTTCAAATCACAGCGGAGGCAAATGCCGGGTGATTTCTTCCCATTTATCCAAGCCTTGGTGGATAGAGTTTACCTGGTACCTGTTGCTGGCGGGAGGTGGCAGGTATCCTGTAGAATTAGTCGAGGTGCGCACAAGCTGGCCCGGACACCACGGTTATCAGAAAAAAAAATAGATTAAACAATTAAATTCATTCAAATTCTAACAAAATTAGCAATTTTAGGTTGAAGTTGGAAGCGGCAGAAGTTCTGAAAAAAAAGGTACGAAGACAAAGTAGGTTATAGGTGGGAGATTTGGAGTTAAAATATTTAAAAAAAAGGTAAACGGTAAAATAGAATTATGGAGTAATAAGTTAGGGCATAATTGGACAGAAAAATAGGAAACAATCCCACCACACCAAATCGGTTGTTTAAAAAATGGGACTTTTCGTTGTTCCGGAACAATGAATTTAACAATACAATACAATCAATTTTAATGAAACAATACGATAAACAATACGATACAATGAGTAACGACCATCCAAACAAGCTGTTAACCTCCAGTTCTTAATCCTAGAGATAAACAAATATAAACCTGTTTGCTTAATGTGTACTTAATCCTTGAGAGTACTTCCATTTTTTAATGGTGATCTTTCTTTCACCAACTCTTTCAGAGCTTATCTGCATCAAGTTAAAGCATGTTTTTTACATGATGATGAATCTTCCTCTTTCATTTACAGGATGTTGATATGTTAAAGGATAGCTCATCTAACACAGGTGACGGTTACATTGCCTTGTTTGTTCGGATGCTTGGTTTGGACTATGACCCTCTAGATAGAGAACAGACAGTCATTGCTCTCTGGAAGTATTCACTTGGAGGGAAGCAGTGTGTTGATATGTTAATGCAGTTCCGGGGTTCTGTTAATCTGGCTGTGAACCTTCTAAGGTCTGAGTCTGATGCTGCTTGTGAAGCAGCTGCTGGTCTTTTGAGGATGATATCCTCAGTGAATATGTACAGAGAGCTTGTGGCAGATAGTGGTGCAATAGAAGAGATAAACGGCCTCTTGAGACGTTCTTCCCTCTTCCCAAATGTGCAAAATCTACCTCATTTTTTCTGTCCTCATGTCTTTTTGATACAAGCATTTGAGGCACAAGCTTGAATTTATTTCTGCAGGTGAAGGAGCCAAGCTTATGTTCATTATGGAATTTATCTGTGGATGAGAAACTCAGAAACAAAATTGCCAACTCTGATCTCCTGCCTTTACTGTTAAAGTTCCTGGAGGATGAAGAAGTGAAAGTGAAGGAGGCAGCTACAAGGGTTTTGGCTAATTTAGCATTGACTGTTTCTAATCACAAGAATATGGTTGAAGCAGGTGTCATCCCAAAACTGGTAAGACACTAAGATCGGTTGATTCATGTTCTTACACTTTTTTTGGGTAGATATCAATTGGTCTTGAATATATTTATGAGTGCTTAAGAATTGCAAATTTTTTATATCAATTACCTTCTGGAACTCCAGGATTTTCCATGTACTATTAAGAAAAAGAGATCTAGAATATAATTAGCTGGTTCTTGAACAAGGATAGGGAGGAAAGAACCTAATAGAAGTTAATAGACACAGAAAAGATGGTGGGAGGTAGTAGGTATCCCGTGGAATTAGTCGAGGTGCGCGCAAGTTGACCCGGACACCACGGTTCTAAAAAAAAAGATACAGGAAAGATCTAAAATATAATTAGTTGGTTCTTGAACAAGGATAGGGAGGGAAACCAAATAGATACAGAGTAAAATCGAAAGAAATGGAGGCCATGGTGCATGATATACATTTACTTCTACAAACCATGTAAAAGATCAGACAAGTTGACAATGTAATTAACTAGTAAGGCATTCATGAAGAGATTGTTATACGCAGTTGGATTAAGCAAGAATGTCTAACGCTTCTTAGTCTCATCTTCTGCTTATAACATGTAGGTGATTTTATCTATAAAAACATTGTTAATTTGTTGAATCTGTTCTATGTCTACTGCAATGTGCTCCAGAAAAGAAGTTAGTTTTTATCATTTTTTATTATAGTTTGTGGCATAATTAGGGCTGGATTTTTTAATCCATTTTTCAGTGGTTAATGTCTTTGATGCCGCAAAACTGAATCTCAGAGAATTTCATTACCTTGGAGCTGTGCAGGCAATGCTCTTGAAAACTGAGGTGGAGGGATCTAAGGTCATTAAAAAAGAAGCGAGGAATGCGTTGCTGGAACTTGCGAAAGATGAGTACAGCTAGATTCTTATCATGGAGGAAGATCTTCTTCTGGTCCCTTTAGTTGGTGCAGTTGCCTACAAGTTCTTCAGGCCAGCTCTGTATTCATGGCCTTCTTTGCCCGATGGTACCAAAATTGACCAGAACACAAAAACTTCAAGATATGGCGCCTCTGAATTACTTCTTGGATTAAATATTGAGGATAAGAATGCAAACATTGAGGAAGCAAAAATGAAGGCAATGGTAGGACACACTCAACAGCAATTTCTTGCACGTATTGGGGCAATAGAAATTGAAGAAGATAATATATCCAGTGGTGAACTTTCATCAAATCCAAGGTTTACTCTTTTGCCGTGGATGGATGGCGTGGCTTGCTTGGTTTTAATTCTTGGACTTGAAGATGAGTCAGCTATTGCTAGAGCTGCAGAGACCATTGCAGATGTATCTATTAATGAGCGAATGCGGGTTTCATTTAAAGAAGCAGGTGCTATAAACCCTCTTGTTCGGCTAATTAACTATCCTAGTGACACTGTTAAATTAGCTGTTATTCGGGCTCTGGAGAGGCTATCTATCAGGTAGTTATCATATTAACTTTAACATGTTATACTCTTCCATGTAGTTAAGACACATTAATGACTTATCTAATTATGTCCTATGTGATTATGGCTCTGTGGTAAAGGTTCATTGATTTACTTTCAGCAGTGAGCCGTGAAAGTTCTCTCCTTTATTTAATATTGATGTTAGGGGCGTAATCATCTGATAATTGCACCTTAGAAAAGGTGAATTCTTCCTCCATTATGTGCTTACTTTGAAGCAAATATGATTCATGGCTCTGGTAATGCACTAAGCTCTTAAAGGGATCTGGCTATAAAGCAACTTGTTCAATTAACAATCCTTGTGATTCTATTAGATTTGCTGTTATTTGCTAAATTTGTCTTGTACTTCTTGTGTTTCCATGGTTATGAGACATAAGTGACTTGTTGCAGCTAAATATTTCAATCTGTATGACTCTCTTTAATGTCTAGAAATCTTCTGCTTAGCACCTAGCAGAAAAAGTTAACTTCCTTCTTTGGATCTTAATGTTAAGTAAGGGCCTAGTGATCGGGTCTATGCATTTTGGAGAGAAAAATTCTTCTGCCATAATGTGATTTTTTTTGAGTGAATATGACTCTGTTGCTTTGATGTTAACCAAAACTCTTTTAAAATGTTTCTTTGAAGCCAGAGCAACATATGTTAGAAAGATTATTTAGAATTTTGATGTTGCTGACACCCAGACTTTTACTAATTTCGTCATAGTACTTTTTCGGCTTGTCACAACTTTCATTCCCGCATTCTTGCAGTTAAGTGTAGTTCTTCCATATTGTATTAGATTTGGTTTAAAGTTCACACTATAACTTGAAAGAGTTTGGAACAGAATTCATTATGCACTTTGTGTTCCTGTTTTGTACTCTCCTTGGCTTAAGATTAAGTTAATCTATCCAGTTCAACGTGCACCTATGGCTAATTATATTGTTTCATGTCTTTCTGGATGAAGTAATGACGTATGCCAAAGAATGGAAGCAGAAAATGTTGTGCATTCTTTGATTTACTTGCTCAGTAACTCGGAGATCTCTAAGAGCTTGACAAATATGGTACTGCAATTTATTTTATATTCTACTAAAATGTTGATTAGTCATATTCTTGTTCCACAGAAGTAAAATGATATTGTTTTCTACACAGATATTGGATATTCTTACTCGGATCCTAGATCCTAGCAAAGAAATGAAATCAAAGGTCTGGAGCTATCACTCTTTAGTTCTTCGAGGGAGCTCATATTCGTTCGACAACCTCTCTGAGTGACTCTTTTCTTTCTGGGTTATCTTCAGTTTTATTATGGACCAATTAATGGGTCGACAAATGAATGGAGTGCAGCAAGAAATGCAGGGTTGACTGGAAATGAAAATGAGAAAGTTGCATCAACAACCAGGTTTCATGTTTGTTTCCATGTTTTGTACTCCTCCCCTCCCTCTTATATCTGTGTTCCATGCCGATCTTGAATTGTTTAGTTCATGAATACCTGCTTCCCATGATATCAGTCTTGCAGAGATTTTTAATGAGCCTACAATTATTTATTTGGGAGATCTGATTCTTAATTATAAGAACAATCACTTGCTACATTAACAGGCTCTTGATTTTGGATATCTGATGCCGAAGAGTGGGAGGGAGGGAATGGTGTGTATGATTGAGCTGGGCAGGAAGGGAGACTAAACATTAAGAAGCTCACAAGACAGCCAGTTAGGTTTGGTGAGGGGTGGGGTTGGAAGAGGGTAACAGGTTGTCTAATAGCCCTTGTACACTCTGTTTCCGTAGCCCATTATGTAAAGTGGAGTGTTCACCTTAAGCGATGTGGATCACTTTCTCTACTAGTCCAATACTTGAGAATTGAGTCTTTTCCCTTCTGTACTTCAGACATTGATGCAAAGTAGACCATACCACTCCATTCTTATAATCCAAGGAGGTCCAAGCAGCAAGTTGTATGATGTTTTAGCATCTATGATGTGAATCAGGGTGTTTGACTTTATCTTGCCAATGGATAATCGTACGCGGATCTTACCTATGGCTCGTTGTCCTCCTTGGTTGAAACCTTGGATTGTTAGGTTACTTTTGGATAGCTCATCCATAGAGATCCCAAGCCTTTTTAGCACCATCTTCGGCATGATTTTGACAGCCGAACCATCATCAACAAGTATGCGATTGAGATGTTGTTCCCGAATGGCCCCTACAACGAACCTAAATCCACTAGTCGTGATGACACCTAACCCAACCCGCTAGGTAAGCCAATTAACAACTATCCAATTCCAATTGATATTTAATAAGACAGTTAAGTAAAGAAATTATCTGAATCTTATACATTCCCCAATGACTGGTAGTACAAATCATGAGCTTCTAAGAATAGAATCTACAAAGCTGAAATGAAATAAATACATCGTCTGTTTGAAAAGTACATAAACAGAATTTTATAGATCTAAGGCTACCACGAACAAGAGGCAGCTACAACCGGGACGCAGGTACATCTTCAATCCAGCTCCCATCGAACACAGCAACATCAGCAACCAACATCTACACGCAAGGTGCAGAAGTATAGTATGAGTACAACCGACTCCATGTACTCAATAAGTAACAAACCTAACCTTAGGTTGAAAGTAGTGACGAGCTAACACAAGGTCGGGTCCAATACCAATATCCCACAACAGTTCATAACAGCATAATACAAGTAATAAAAGATGTATCTCAGAAGTAAAATGCTCAGCTCGTTCACAGTTCCAGAAAATAGTCATGCTTTTCAAATATCTTAGTGAAAACCCAAATCTTTTACCGAAGAAACCCAAATCTTTTACCGAAGATGCCAAAAATACGAGTAAGTTTGAAAACTGTAATTTTTCCAAATATCCTTTCCACAATAAATAAGATGTTTCATTTTCTTTCCAGATAGCAAGTGTGAAATACCTCTCTATGTCCACATTCAATGTGTGTAGAAAACAAAGTCATGAATGACGTGATACCATACAACATGAGGAAAAATGCATCTCTATGCCGGTATGTCATGTGTGCATGCCAATGCCATGTATCTTAGAGATGAATCATGTATTCGCACTCTCAGAGTACTTAATCTCATTGTCTCACACTTTCCACTCATCATGCTCAACCACTCGGTACTGTATATGGCCCGTACGGCCCAGGGAATATATACATCACTGACCATCAGCCACTCAGTACCGAGGAAGGCCAATCCGGCCCCATGGAGAAGATCTATCTCCAGGTATATAAATGCTTCAGACAAGATCCATGTCCCTGGAAGATCCATCCCTCAATATAATCAATCGCGCTCACTGGGGGTGTGCAGACTCCGGAGGGGCTCCTACAGCCCAAGCGCTATCATAAGCCAGATCCAGGCATAAATCAATATAACATGCTGCGGCGTGCAGCCCGATCCCATAATTGTCACTCATAATCAGGCTCTCGGCCTCACTCAGTCATCAATCTCTCCAGTCTCACTCACGGGCTCACAATGTCATGAAACTAGCCCGACATCAATGATATGATGTATCAGTAAATAACAACTGAGATATAATATGAATGCATGAATATGACTGAGTACGAAATATCAATGAAATCAGTGAGATGACAACAAGAAACGGCCACTATGGGTCCCAACAGTATCGACATAAAGCCTAAATATGATCTCTAGCATGATTGACAGCTCAATTACTTTATCACATGGTGAAAACCGGGATATCAACAAAATAGGGCCACTATTCAGTGCCATGGAAACAACGGAGTTCCAATTTACATGCACGCCCATACGCCCGTCACCTAGCATATGCATCACCTCAATACCAATCACATAACACATATTACGGGGTTTCATACCCTCAACTCTAAGTTTAGAAGAGTTACTTACCTCGAACAAGCCAATTCCAACACCGAGCAAGCCAAGCGATGCTCCAAAATGCCATCCCGCGCGTTCCGACCTCCGAGCGGCTCGAAACTAACAAAAAACAACTCAAGTACATCAAACAATGCTAAAGGAACCAATCCCGATCGAAAAAGATCAAATCTTGAATCAAAAGCCCAAAACCGGTCAAAAGCCCAACCTGGGCCCGCACCTCGGAACTCGACAAAATTTACAAAATCCAACAACCCATTCAATTGCGAGTCCAACCATACTAGTTTCACTCAGATCCGACTCCAATTCAATGTTCAAAACTCAAAAATTCATATTATGAAACTTTAGGCCAAAACCCCTAATTTCCTCTTTAAAATTCACAATCCAATTACCAAAAACGAAGATAGATTAAGGAAATATAACCAAAATCGAGTAGAGAACACTTATCCCAATTCATATGGTGAAAATTGCTTCAAGAATTGCCTCAATCCGAGCTTCATAGCTCCCAAAATGAAGAAAGAACCAAAACCTCGATAATATAGCTTCTGCCCGCGATTCCGCATTTGCGGACAATTCGTCGCATCTGCGACTACTGCTTTTGCGGAAAAACATCGCATATGCGAAAAATGGCCTTGCCCAGCAACCCCCGCACCTGCTGTATCAAACTCCGCATCTGCGAAGACACTCGCACCTGCGTTTCCACTCGACGCACTTGCGCCCTTTTCTCCCCTTCTGAGGGCCTCCTCATCCAGCTCTCATCTCGCATCTGCGACGCCTTTGTCGCTTTTGCGGCCATCGCACCTGCGCAAACTAACCGCAGGTGCGATCATACCAGAACCAGCAGCCTTCAGCAATGCAACATGAAGTGAAAATGATCCGAACCTCATCCAAAACTCATCCGAGCCACTCGGGACCCCGTCCGAATATACCAACAAGTTCCATAACGCAATACGGACCTACTCAAGGCCTCAAAACACACATAACAACATAAAAACGATGAATCACACCTCAAATCGAAATCTATGAATTTCGAACTTTCAAATTCAATAACTCGTGCCGAAACATAGCAAATCAATCCGGAATGACTTCAAATTTTGCACACAAGTCACATTCGACATTACGGACCTGCTCCAACTTCCTAAATCGGAATCCGACCCCGATATCAAAAAGTCCACTCCCGGTCAAACTTTGCAAAATTTCAACTTCCGCCATTTCGAGCCAAATTCAACCACGAACCTCCAAATCACAATCCGGACGTGTTCCTAAGTCCAAAATCACCCAACGGAGCTAACAAAACCATCAAAATTCCAATCCGCTAGCTTCGGCCATGACTTCACAAACCACAACCATGAAACAATCTGCTCCTGAAAGCTCCCGGTTTCCAAATCCATAAAACACACGAATCACCATTTCTGATTCCATCTCCACCGCCCAAATGTCTAACACATCTCTCATACACGATCATCCCACGAGGAATACTTCTAAAATTCTTCCGTGCCATCTAGCAAAATTTGAACATCAGCAGTCAATCAACCAGGAGAGTGCCGCAATACCAATGAAGTATCCATAAATCAAACACATTGCCCTTTCTGAAATGTATACTATCATCAGGCCATACCGATTAGTAATATTAGTTACCTAGTCATCTGAAACCGTCCATGCTGCCTACAAATCTATGCCCTTCCCTTCCAAACTGACTTGAGACCTTGCACATGCAAATCTCAATCCCACACAACACCGCATCTACCATGCCATCCTGTGAAGAGTACAGGAGTCTCATAATCAACTCTGAGTTCCAAGCAGAATACATACCCGATAAGTCAGAAACCTTCCATTTGATTTCATCTGGGAGAAATTCACTATACACCACATGCTCCTCACGCCAGCAGGAAATATACCCCTCGAACCTTGGTAAAAACCATTGAGAACTCTTCGAAACCCATTTGCACGTAACCAAGCTATCTGAACCGAATCTCTCTAACTCAACCCAGCCACGCAGGTTGCCAAAACCCAAGAGCATTGCCACGAAACACCTGTAAAGACTAGCCACGTCATAAGATCCAAAGAACCGATTATATCCATTACTGTGCTGATCCAACCTACTACCACGCAGTCCTATTTCTCAAAGTCCCTTCCAAATTGCCTTCAAATTGATACTTCTCCTTGCTGGAACACTACGATCCTTAACCAAAATTCACCACACAAGAGACCCTAGTATAAAACCACAACGCCTAAGGCCCATAAGCCGCTGATTTCCTCTTAAGCACCCCAAGGCACCACAACCGAGATACCCACTCTAAAGAGACCTTATGTGAACCTCAAACTGTTTCCTTCACCTTCTTGATAATGAAATGCACAATCCACAATGATATAAAATGCCACAAGTCTCGACACCATCCAATGCAACTCCCAGTTTCTAGCCATATACAAATCTTGAAAATTCCAAATCACTACATATAAATTTTGAATCCATTAGAACCATTCTCGAGAGTCATCCACTATACTCAAATCTTAATTAAACTGACCAAACGGACCGAACGACCTGTGCCCCATTAGCACACCAACACCCAAGGGAGTAAAGAATAACCCACACTCCTAAGCAACTGAGCAAATTCCTACTCCATGTACACTACATCCTTCGCGAATAACCACTCAATTATTTTGTGATTCTCATATACCTATAGAGTATAATACAACCTGTATCCAGAAATTCCTTTACCCGAGTCATCCTCGATCTCGACCTCTGCAAGTCATAACTGATTCACCAGTATACCCCAAACCGAAACCAATACAACACATAACCGTGCAATCAACTCGTCGATAGCAGACTCCCCCACTTGGCTCAAAGCCATGGAATAAAACATCTGACTACTTACAATAACCATACCCCATTACGACCATAATACCACAGTGAGATTCCATTAAATCCTTCATCCGCTCATGCAACACAAACCATCTAGTACCTCAAATCATCTGCAAATATCGCGTTCATCCTCGTGATGGTTAAGCCAACTTCCACAGGCGATCCAAACTCAAATTGCAACATATATCATTCACTGGTAAAAGAGAACTCTCTACAAAACATCTTAGGGATCACACAACCTCAGGACACCTCGCAGGGGATAACCCACCTGTTTTGCCTCAAACTGACATCTCTCTACACCCTTCCACAGTCACGACTACTACGCAATCACTTAATCTTCTCGATTCTGAACTCATCAACAAGACATGAGAATCTACTTCACTCCACAACTAAACAACATGCGAGATCCCTCAATACACCCATAACTCGAGACCATACGCCAAATCAAGACAGAAATCAGACACCCCATAGTCCTTTCTACATCTTAAGTAAACTCTTCTCGTCACATTCGAACAATCTGAGCACATCTCGCAGTCACATCATACTCACCACATAGCCATTCTACCGCTCATCGAGCCACAAATTTCACTCATAGAGACACTACTGGATGTATAAGTCCTAAAAGCACGTGCTCACACAATCAAAATCTCCGTGCTCAAGCTACAGTCAAAACCCGGCCTCAAGTCCTCCAGCCTGGCCCATCATCAGCACGCCAAAATCACATCTCGCACCTCAACCATGGAATCACAAGCCGTCGTTGCACAGCTGATACCGAGCGTTTATGTGCGCATACGAATGCGTGGAAGGAATTCAAAGAGTTACGCTTCAAGCTGAATCAATGTCGCACGATAAGGAAAGAAAGATGGGAAGTATATCCTAAATGTCCTGTAGCCTCTCGAAGATAGGTATGGACGTCATCATACCGATCCGCAAGACTCTACTAAACACTTGCTCATGACTTGTAGAACCTATGAACCTAGAGCTTTGATACCAACTTGTCACGACCCTAAATCCACTAGTCGTGATGAGACCTAACCCAACCCGCTAGGTAAGCCAATTAACAACTATCCAATTCCAATTGATATTTAATAAGACAGTTAAGTAAAGAAATTATCTGAATCTTATACATTCCCCAATGACTGGTAGTACAAATCATGAGCTTCTAAGAATAGAATCTACAAAGCTGAAATGAAATAAATACATCGTCTGTTTGAAAAGTACATAAACAGAATTTTATAGATCTAAGGCTACCACGAACAAGGGGCAGCTACAACCGGGACGCAGGTACATCTTCAATCCAGCTCCCATCGAACACAGCAACATCAGCAACCAACATCTACACGCAAGGTGCAGAAGTATAATATGAGTACAACCGACTCCATGTACTCAATAAGTAACAAACCTAACCTTAGGTTGAAAGTAGTGGCGAGCTAACACAAGGTCGGGTCCAATACCAATATCCCACAACAGTTCATAACAGCATAATACAAGTAATAAAAGATGTATCTCAGAAGTAAAATGCTCAGCTCGTTCACAGTTCCAGAAAATAGTCATGCTTTTCAAATATCTTAGTGAAAACCCAAATCTTTTACCGAAGAAACCCAAATCTTTTACCGAAGATGCCAAAAATACGAGTAAGTTTGAAAACTGTAATTTTTCCAAATATCCTTTCCACAATAAATAAGATGTTTCATTTTCTTTCCAGATAGCAAGTGTGAAATACCTCTCTATGTCCACATTCAATGTGTGTAGAAAACAAAGTCATGAATGACGTGATACCATACAACATGAGGAAAAATGCATCTCTATGCCGGTATGTCATGTGTGCATGCCAATGCCATGTATCTTAGAGATGAATCATGTATTCGCACTCTCAGAGTACTTAATCTCATTGTCTCACACTTTCCACTCATCATGCTCAACCACTCGGTACTGTATATGGCCCGTACGGCCCAGGGAATATATACATCACTGACCATCAGCCACTCAGTACCGAGGAAGGCCAATCCGGCCCCATGGAGAAGATCTATCTCCAGGTATATAAATGCTTCAGACAAGATCCATGTCCCTGGAAGATCCATCCCTCAATATAATCAATCGCGCTCGCTGGGGGTGTGCAGACTCCGGAGGGGCTCCTACAGCCCAAGCGCTATCATAAGCCAGATCCAGGCATAAATCAATATAACATGCTGCGGCGTGCAGCCCGATCCCATAAGTGTCACTCATAATCAGGCTCTCGGCCTCACTCAGTCATCAATCTCTCCAGTCTCACTCACGGGCTCACAATGTCATGAAACTAGCCCGACAATAATGATATGATGTATCAGTAAATAACAACTGAGATATAATATGAATGCATGAATATGACTGAGTACGAAATATCAATGAAATCAGTGAGATGACAACAAGAAACGGCCACTATGGGTCCCAACAGTATCGACATAAAGCCTAAATATGATCTCTAGCATGATTGACAGCTCAATTACTTTATCACATGGTGAAAACCGGGATATCAACAAAATAGGGCCACTATTCAGTGCCATGGAAACAACGGAGTTCCAATTTACATGCACGCCCATACGCCCGTCACCTAGCATATGCATCACCTCAATACCAATCACATAACACATATTACGGGGTTTCATACCCTCAACTCTAAGTTTAGAAGAGTTACTTACCTCGAACAAGCCAATTCCAACACCGAGCAAGCCAAGCGATGCTCCAAAATGCCATCCCGCGCGTTCCGACCTCCGAGCGGCTCGAAACTAACAAAAAACAACTCAAGTACATCAAACAATGCTAAAGGAACCAATCCCGATCGAAAAAGATCAAATCTTGAATCAAAAGCCCAAAACCGGTCAAAAGCCCAACCTGGGCCCGCACCTCGGAACTCGACAAAATTTACAAAATCCAACAACCCATTCAATTGCGAGTCCAACCATACTAGTTTCACTCAGATCCGACTCTAATTCAATGTTCAAAACTCAAAAATTCATATTATGAAACTTTAGGCCAGAACCCCTAATTTCCTCTTTAAAATTCACAATCCAATTACCAAAAACGAAGATAGATTAAGGAAATATAACCAAAATCGAGTAGAGAACACTTATCCCAATTCATATGGTGAAAATTGCTTCAAGAATTGCCTCAATCCGAGCTTCATAGCTCCCAAAATGAAGAAAGAACCAAAACCTCGATAATATAGCTTCTGCCCGCGATTCCGCATTTGCGGACAATTCGTCGCATCTGCGACTACTGCTTTTGCGGAAAAACATCGCATCTGCGAAAAATGGCCTTGCCCAGCAACCCCCGCACCTGCTGTATCAAACTCCGCATCTGCGAAGACACTCGCACCTGCGTTTCCACTCGACGCACTTGCGCCCTTTTCTCCCCTTCTGAGGGCCTCCTCATCCAGCTCTCATCTCGCATCTGCGATGCCTTTGTCGCTTCTGCGGCCATCGCACCTGCGCAAACCAACCGCAGGTGCGATCATACCAGAACCAGCAGCCTTCAGCAATGCAACATGAAGTGAAAATGATCCGAACCTCATCCAAAACTCATCCGAGCCACTCGGGACCCCGTCCGAATATACCAACAAGTTCCATAACGCAATACGGACCTACTCAAGGCCTCAAAACACACATAACAACATAAAAACGACAAATCACACCTCAAATCGAAATCTATGAATTTCGAACTTTCAAATTCAATAACTCGTGCCGAAACATAGCAAATCAATCCGGAATGACTTCAAATTTTGCACACAAGTCACATTCGACATTACGGACCTGCTCCAACTTCCTAAATCGGAATCCGACCCCGATATCAAAAAGTCCACTCTCGGTCAAACTTTGCAAAATTTCAACTTCCGCCATTTCGAGCCAAATTCAACCACGAACCTCCAAATCACAATCCGGACGTGTTCCTAAGTCCAAAATCACCCAACGGAGCTAACAAAACCATTAAAATTCCAATCCGCTAGCTTCGGCCATGACTTCACAATCCACAACCATGAAACAATCTGCTCCTGAAAGCTCCCGGTTTCCAAATCCATAAAACACACGAATCACCATTTCTGATTCCATCTCCACCGCCCAAATGTCTAACACATCTCTCATACACGATCATCCCACGAGGAATACTTCTAAAATTCTTCCGTGCCATCTAGCAAAATTTGAACATCAGCAGTCAATCAACCAGGAGAGTGCCGCAATACCAATGAAGTATCCATAAATCAAACACATTGCTCTTTCTGAAATGTATACTATCATCAGGCCATACCGATTAGTAATATTAGTTACCTAGTCATCTGAAACCGTCCATGCTGCCTACAAATCTATGCCCTTCCCTTCCAAACTGACTTGTGACCTTGCACATGCAAATCTCAATCCCACACAACACCGCATCTACCATGCCATCCTGTGAAGAGTACAGGAGTCTCATAATCAACTCTGAGTTCCAAGCAGAATACATATCCGATAAGTCAGAAACCTTCCATTTGATTTCATCTGGGAGAAATTCACTATACACCACATGCTCCTCACGCCAGCAGGAAATATACCCCTCGAACCTTGGTAAAAACCATTGAGAACTCTTCGAAACCCATTTGCACGTAACCAAGCTATCTGAACCGAATCTCTCTAACTCAACCCAGCCACGCAGGTTGCCAAAACCCAAGAGCATTGCCACGAAACACCTGTAGAGACTAGCCACGTCATAAGATCCAAAGAACCGATTATATCCATTACTGTGCTGATCCAACCTACTACCACGCAGTCCTATTTCTCAAAGTCCCTTCCAAATTGCCTTCAAATTGATACTTCTCCTTGCTGGAACACTACGATCCTTAACCAAAATTCACCACACAAGAGACCCTAGTATAAAACCACAACGCCTAAGGCCCATAAGCTGCTGACTTCCTCTTAAGCACCCCAAGGCACCACAACCGAGACACCCACTCTAAAGAGACCTTATGTGAACCTCAAACTGTTTCCTTCACCTTCTTGATAATGAAATGCACAATCCACAATGATATAAAATGCCACAAGTCTCGACACCATCCAATGCAACTCCCAGTTTCTAGCCATATACAAATCTTGAAAATTCCAAATCACTACATATAAATTTTGAATCCATTAGAACCATTCTCGAGAGTCATCCACTATACTCAAATCTTAATTAAACTGACCAAACGGACCGAACGACCTGTGCCCCATTAGCACACCAACACCCAAGGGAGTAAAGAATAACCCACACTCCTAAGCAACTGAGCAAATTCCTACTCCATGTACACTACATCCTTCGCGAATAACCACTCAATTATTTTGTGATTCTCATATACCTATAGAGTATAATACAACCTGTATCCAGAAATTCCTTTACCCGAGTCATCCTCGATCTCGACCTCTGCAAGTCATAACTGATTCACCAGTATACCCCAAACCGAAACCAATACAACACATAACCGTGCAATCAACTCGTCGATAGCAGACTCCCCCACTTGGCTCAAAGCCATGGAATAAAACATCTGACTACTTACAATAACCATACCCCATTACGACCATAATACCACAGTGAGATTCCATTAAATCCTTCATCCGCTCATGCAACACAAACCATCTAGTACCTCAAATCATCTGCAAATATCGCGTTCATCCTCGTGATGGTTAAGCCAACTTCCACAGGCGATCCAAACTCAAATTGCAACATATATCATTCACTGGTAAAAGAGAACTCTCTACAAAACATCTTAGGGATCACACAACCTCAGGACACCTCGCAGGGGATAACCCACCTGTTTTGCCTCAAACTGACATCTCTCTACACCCTTCCACAGTCACGACTACTACGCAATCACTTAATCTTCTCGATTCTGAACTCATCAACAAGACATGAGAATCTACTTCACTCCACAACTAAACAACATGCGAGATCCCTCAATACACCCATAACTCGAGACCATACGCCAAATCAAGACAGAAATCAGACACCCCATAGTCCTTTCTACATCTTAAGTAAACTCTTCTCGTCACATTCGAACAATCTGAGCACATCTCGCAGTCACATCATACTCACCACATAGCCATTCTACCGCTCATCGAGCCACAAATTTCACTCATAGAGACACTACTGGATGTATAAGTCCTAAAAGCACGTGCTCACACAATCAAAATCTCCGTGCTCAAGCTACAGTCAAAACCCGGCCTCAAGTCCTCCAGCCTGGCCCATCATCAGCACGCCAAAATCACATCTCGCACCTCAACCATGGAATCACAAGCCGTCGTTGCACAGCTGATACCGAGCGTTTATGTGCGCATACGAATGCGTGGAAGGAATTCAAAGAGTTACGCTTCAAGCTGAATCAATGTCGCACGATAAGGAAAGAAAGATGGGAAGTATATCCTAAATGTCCTGTAGCCTCTCGAAGATAGGTATGGACGTCATCATACCGATCCGCAAGACTCTACTAAACACTTGCTCATGACTTGTAGAACCTATGAACCTAGAGCTTTGATACCAACTTGTCACGACCCTAAATCCACTAGTCGTGATGACACCTAACCCAACCCGCTAGGTAAGCCAATTAACAACTATCCAATTCCAATTGATATTTTATAAGACAGTTAAGTAAAGAAATTATCTGAATCTTATACATTCCCGAAGGACTGGTAGTACAAATCATGAGCTTCTAAGAATAGAATTTACAAAGTTGAAATGAAATAAATACATCGTCTGTTTGAAAAGTACATAAACAGAGTTTTATAGATCTAAGGCTACCACGAAAAAGGGGCAGCTACAACCGTGACACAGGTACATCTTCAATCCAGCTCCCATCGAACACAGTAACATCAGCAAACAACATCTACACGCAAGGTGCAGAAGCATAGTATGAGTACAACCGACCCCATGTACTCAATAAGTAATAAACCTAACCTTAGGTTGAAAGTAGTGACGAGCTAACACAAGGTCGGGTCCAATACCAATATCCCACAACAATTCATAACAACATAATACAAGTAATAAAAGATGTATCTCAGAAGTAAAATGCTCAGCTCGTTCACAGTTCCAGAAAATAGTCATGCTTTTCAAATATCTTAGTGAAAACCCAAATCTTTTACCGAAGATGTCAAAAATACGAGTAAGTTTGAAAATTATAATTTTTTCAAATATCCTTTCCACAATAAATAAGATATTTCATTTTCTTTCCAGATAGCAAGTGTGAAATATCTCTCTATGTCCATATATCAATGTGTGTGAAAAACAAAGTCATGAATGACGTGATACCGTACAACATGAGGAAAAATGCATCTCTATGCCGTTATGTCATGTGTGCATGCCAATGCCATGTATCTCAGAGATGAATCATGTAGTCACACTCTCAGAGTACTTAATCTCACTGTCTTACACTTTTCACTCATCATGCTCAACCACTCGGTACTGTATATGGCCCATACGGCCCAGGGAAGATCCATCCCGGAATATATACATCACTGACCATCAGTCACTCAGTACCGAGGAAGGCCAATCCGGCCCCATGGAGAAGATTCATCTCCAGGTATATAAATGCTTCGGATAAGATCCATGTCCAGGGAAGATCCATCCCTCAATATAATCAACCGCGCTCACTGGGGGAGTGCAGACTCCGGAGGGGCTCCTACAGCCCAAGCGCTATCATAGCCAGATCCAGGCATAAATCAATATAACATGCTGCGGCGTGCAGCCCGATCCCATAAGTGTCACTCATAATCAGGCTCTCGGCCTCACTCAGTCATCAATCTCTCCAGTCTCACTCACGGGCTCACAATGTCATGAAACTAGCCCGACAATAATGATATGATGTATCAGTAAATAACAACTGAGATATAATATGAATGCATGAATATGACTGAGTACGAAATATCAATGAAATCAGTGAGATGACAGCAAGAAACGACCATTATGGGTCCCAACAGTATCGGCATAAAGCCTAGATATGATATCTAGCATGATTGATAGCTCAATTACTTTATCACATGGTGAAAACACGGATATCAACAAAATAGGGCCACTATTCAGTGCCGTGGAAACAACGGAGTCCCAATTTACATGGTGCACGTCCACACGCCCGTTTCCTAGCATGTGCGTCTTCTCAATACCAATCACATAACACGTATTACGGGGTTTCATACCTTCAGCACTAAGTTTAGAAGAGTTACTTACCTCGAACAAGCCAATTCCAACACCGAGCAAGCCAAGCGATGCTCCAAAATGCCATCCCGCGCGTTCCGACCTACGAACGGCTCAAAACTAACCAAAAACAACTCAAGTACATCAAACAATGCTAACGGAACCAATCCCGATCAAAAAAGATCAAATCTTGAATCAAAAGCCCAAAACCAGCCAAAAGCCCAACCCGGGCCCGCACCTCGGACCCCGATAAAATTTACAAAATCCAACAACCCATTCAATTACGAGTCCAACCATACTAGTTTCACTCAAATCTGACTCCAATTCGATGTTCAAAACTCAAAAATTCATATTATGAAACTTTAGGCCAAAAAACCCAATTTCCTCTTTAAATTTCACAATCCAATTACCAAAAACGAAGATAGATTAAGGAAATATAACCAAAACCAAGTAGAGAACACTTACCCAATTCATATGGTGAAAATGTTTCAAGAATTGCCTCAATCCGAGCTCCATAGCTCCCAAAATGAAGAAAGAATCAAAACCCTCGATAATATAGCTTCTGCCTAGCGATTCCGCATTTGCGGACAATTCGTCGCATCTGTGACTACCATTTTTGCGGAAAAACATCGCATCTGCGATAAATGGCCTTGCCCAGCAACCCTCGCACCTGCGGTATCAAACTCCGCATCTGCGAAGACACTCGCACCTGCGCTTCCGCTCGACGCGCCTGCGCATCCGCACCTGCGCCCTTTTCTCCGCTTTTGCGGGCCTCCTCATCCAGCTCTCATCTCGCATCTGCGATGCCTTTGTTGCTTCTGCGGCCATCACACCTGCGCAAACTAACCGCAGGTGCGATCATACCAGAACCAGCAGCCTTCAACAATGCAACATGAAGTAAAAATGATCTGAACCTCATCCAAAACTCATCCGAACCACTCGGGACCCCGTCCGAATATACCAACAAGTTCCATAACGCAATACGGACCTACTCGAGGCCTCAAAACACATATAACAACATAAAAACGACGAATCACACCTCAAATCGAAATCTATGAAGTTCGAACTTTCAAATTCAATAACTCGTGCCGAAACATAGCAAATCAATCCGGAATGACTTCAAATTTTGCACACAAGTCACATTCGACATTACGGGCGTGCTCCAACTTTCGGAATCGGAATCCGTCCCCAATATAAAAAAGTCCACTCCCGGTCAAACTTTCCAAAATTTCAACTTCCGCCATTTCGAGCCAAATTCAACCACGAACCTCCAAATCACAATCCAGACGCGCTCTTAAGACCAAAATCACCCAACGGAGCTAACAGAACCATCAAAATTCCAATCCGAGGTCAATGCTAAAAAGTAAAACTTGGTCAACTCTTTCGAATTTAAAGCTCCCTAGTTGAGAATCATTCTTCCAAATCAGTCCCGAATAACCTGAAAACCAAACCGACGATTCACACAAGTCAAAATACCTCATACAGAGCTACTCACGCCTGTAAACTACCGAGCGAAGTTCAAATGCTCAAAACGACCGGTCGGGTCGTTACAACAACACTGTGACAAATTTTCCGTTATCATGATGTTCTTGTGTTTTCATTGGACCAAGCTCATCGTTGCTTTCCTTTGTTTCATCGGTACTAGAAAATACATGAGTTGCACCAACATGACCTACATAAAGGAATTTTCCAGGAAAGAATTCATGCAATGTGATGGTCTTTCAGAACTTCGACGATAAGGTACCGTTAATCTTCTTGCTAATAGAAGATTTGATAATTTTTGGTGTTTGTAGCTTATCCATATCGCTCATTTTTGCTCTTGGCTTAGGAAGTCGTAGCCTCATAATTGCTTGATGTTTTCGTTTCTTGTGAGTGACTAGAGTCCAACCCTCATCGTCTTTGTCTTTGGACTCAGTGTCTAGCTCTAGTGAACCTTCAAGAGTTTTCCTTGGAAGATTAACTTCAACGGGCTCGAAACTTCCAAATTGTAAGAAGGCAGTGCTTGACACGTTCTGCAACCTTGAACACTTCTTTTCCTCGAGGGCGGTACTTGCATGATTTGCTTTTGCTATTTCATCCATGTCTATGATGATTTTTCCTTCACTTACAAGAGCCATGATTTTCTCCTTCAAGACGAAGCATTTCTCTATAGGGTGGCTAATGACGCGATGAAACTGTAGTATTTCGGATCGCCAACTTTACCAATTTCCTCAGGCCTTTTTGATTTAGGGAGATCGATGAATTTCTTGGCCAGCAATTCATCAATGATTGTGGGTACGTTTGAATCTGGAAACGGATAAACCTTAGCCTCTAATTCCTTCAAGGTGGGACGACGTTTCTCCTCTTTGGGATATTGACTCGTGGTCTTATCCTCCTTCACCTTTTGCTTGGTCGTGACTTTCACAGAAGTTGCTTTCACCGCCATAGATTCTTTGGTTTGGTTCTTTGATGTAACATTTTTCTTAAACTCCTTCTAATCAGCAAATGGAGATGCCTTTCCATGACTTGCGATGCTTGAATCCATGTCGTGCGCTCGCATTGCAAGTTCTTCAAAAGTTCGCGTTTTGATCCCTTGTAGGATGTACAAAAGGCCCCAGTGCATTCCTTGAATGCACGTCTCCACATTAGATACTGCTGAAAGGCGATCCTTGCAGTCCAAACTTAGCGCTCTCCAACGATTGATGTAATCCACCACGGGCTTGTCTTTCCTTTGCTTGGTGCCTGTCAACTCTATCATGCTTACAGTTCTTCGGGTACTGTAAAACCGATTGAAGAATTCCTTCTCATGTTGCTCCCAACTATCAACGGACTCGGGCTCCAAGTCAATATACCAGTCAAATGCGTTCCCTTTCAGCGAACGAACAAATTGTTTTACCAAAGTGTCACCATGCGTTCCAGCATTGCTATAAGTGTCGACCAAGTGGGCAATATGTTGCCTTGGGTTTTCTTTGCCATCAAATTGATGCAGCTTTGGTGGTTGATAATTGGTTGGCATAGTTAGACAATCAATCCTCTTAGTATAAGGCTTAGAGTAGTACAACGAACTTTGTGATGGTCCGCCATATTGAGCTGTGATGGTGTTTGTTATTATGTCTTTCAATTGTTGGACAGATAACGCAGCAACCGAAGTGGATTGCTTTTCCTTCTGAATGCTAAACTTGGCAAGCGATTCCTCAATAACCATTTTTTGCGAGGTGAAGACAGGTGAACGAGGAGGGACGTGGCTCGACTCTCCAGGTGCGTAGGCCTCCAATTTGTTCATGAGTTGAGCGATTTGAAGGTCTTTGTCTTCAACAGATTTCTTCAAGACTCCTATAGTCTGTTCCATCATGGCAAACTTTTCGTCCACGTTAGTTGCGTCAGTCATTAAGGCGTTGACTTTTGTTAAAACTGAAGAATCCACAAAATCCTCAAATCCACCAAAGTTGGAGGCTGTTTGAGAAAGTTCGTCAAATAGCAAGAATGAGGTGTTGCCCCCAAAGATTGTAGTTGCAGACGTCATGTGAGATTTGCTCTTCTTTGAGATCACTTGAACTTGCTTCGAGTGATCGGGCCAACATGGCTGAGCTCAACGGATGCGGCAGTAACATCTTTGCATGGAACATCATCACACTTCCGGAAGGCCACTGCAGCAGTGGATCTGAAGTTTGTGGTTTTCAACTTATAAAAGGAAGAGATGAAGGGTAGAACTGGTCCCACTAGGCGTGCCAAAATTTGTTCGCAGCTAATTTTCGTAGTACGGAAAATAAACTGCAACAAAAATAATATGAAGAAAAAGATATTTTATTGATGAATATTTGTGAGTACAATTCTATGTATCCCTTGGTTCTCCTCTTTGAAATTCTCCGTGATTCGAGGGCTTGAGAAATATCTTTCTCGAATGTAGGATGATGCAGACCTCCTTGTGATGTATTTAATCGCCAAGAACGTCGAGCAGCGCTTCGTTGTTTCGGGTTGATCTCCGGAAGAACTCCGTTAATCACTCCTTTGTCGAAGAACTTTGCACTTGATGATTGATCTCTCTGTTTGCGGTTGCCTTCACCAATAGCGGAATTCTCTTCTCCAACTCTGAATGTCCTTAAAGAGTTATGTAACCCCTCTATTTATAATGGTAGAGGATGGACAATCCAGCTACATATGAACTCTCTTGTTTGATTATGATTGGCTCATGTGAGTCATCGAACTTATCACATAAGTTATGTGATAAGCTTGCTTGTGATTGGCCAAGACATGTCGTTTTAGACACTTGGCAACTCTTGATTGGTCACTAATTTAGGCTGGGATTGCCACATATTTCACACGTGGCGTGATCTTGTTGGCTTTGAGTTTGACTAGATATGCCATGTCACTTGACACATGGCATGAGTCTGGGCCTTAAGATGAAATGGACCTTGGGCTTGAAATAATAAAATGGACTAATTTAATGTAAAGTCCAAATTGATTATTCAACCCAAATAAAACTAAGATTCAACCCCAAATTTTATATGGATTAAACTTAATAAATTTTATATGTCTACAACGACGAAACTGTTAAGTTGGTTGGGGCACTAGTTGGAACTTGCGTTATTGTGGTTTGAGTTGATGTTGATTTGTAACTCGCAATATATAAAGGTGATGGTCATCATGTCTACATGCATTATTGGGATTTCGGAGGTTACGATTAAAAATGATTGTGTAAACTTTATGCTCTTAGGTACAAAGACTCATTCCTTCATCATCCTTTTATTTTGACTAGACAAAGGGTAAAGGGTATATCTGGGGAAGTTTCGGTTCCTTCTCAATTTTGGTGGAAGTATTCTTCCAACTGATTTTGTTGACATGGTAAATGCATTGTGTAATTAAAGTTGCATAATAACAACATTGTTCATGTTGCAATTATCTTTACTTCATCAAAAAGGCAATTGTTTGTGCTGCAGACGAGCAGTTGATCATCTTCACCAGTTTTGAGATTTTCAAAATGTAGGACTGTATTAAGTGCTTCATACTAGTTGGTGTTACAGCAGATGTAAAGATGAATCAATTCACTATTTCATGGTGAATCAAACTCTGAGTTTCTTTTTTGCAGCTTGGAAACTGCCAATGTGGTGGATCTCTTAGATTCTGCTGTTCTATCTCGCCTAGTTGATATCATGAGGACGTCATCCGCAGATTTGCAGAGGAAATCTGCTTCAATCCTTGAGTTCGCTGCAGTTGTTGAGTCATGCACGGAAAAGATCCTGTCCGTTGACCTAGAAAGTGGGCTGGATGCTGTTTTCCAGCAGAGAACTTTAAATGGTATGAGAGATTACTTGCCTGCAATCCTCATTAAGGCCCAGTCTGTCAGAAAGTGTGGCTTCACTTTTCCCTTTTTAGTAGGTTTCTTGATCCTTCTTTGAAGTACGTAGTAGTCTGTAACTGCTGCTGTTCAACATAACATGGTAATATGGAAGTCTTAGGAAATCTTCTGGAGAATACTACCTTGAAGAAGGAAACCATGGTTTCTGTTTGATTTCAAGGAATGTCAATGTGCTTGTAAATTTCAAAAGTAGTGCCTCCTACTATCAAAGTAGGAGATTAGGATGTTCTTTTCTGGCATTTAAGCCACAAATTACGCCCCAAGAACTTACAAGTTACAATTAATAGTTTTCCTAGTTCACCTCAGGCCTGTACTGGTTACATTTTGGATTCAGTTGTGATCCACAACATTTTACCTTCCATTTACACCAAATTATTATCACTCACTTGCCAATCGTCTCTCTCTCTCTCTCTCTCTCTCTCTCTCTCTCTCTCTCTCTCTCTTTGGGTACATGTACAATTCTACTTTCCACCTTTCAGTTTTTTCATTCATCCTATTTGTCTATGCTTCAAATACCCTGAGTATGCTTAGCAAATTCACCAATATTATTGTTCATGTGTCTCTGAGCTTCTTTGGTGAGGAAATGTCCCAACTCCAGAAGTGCTCAGCATATACCAAGTTCTTGACAATAGTGGTGTGCCTTTTGTGTTCATTGCTTTACTGTTATGTTGTATATATTTCTCTTTAGTTCTGTGGAAATGCTCATTCTTAACCACCACAAGTTGATTTTTGTAACTGAGTAAACCTGTAGACTACAGATGATTTGGGAGTTCTTACATTTGTGACCAGTTCACTGTTTTCCTCAGGCCGGTACTGAGTAAATCATTTGAGTTCTTACATTTGTGACCAGTTCACTGTTTTCCTCAGGCCGGTACTGAGTAAATCATTCTTTAAGCAGAAACTGGAAGATAAATTGGTGGTCAGTGATCTGCCTTAATCTGTTTATCTAAGACAAGAAATTTTTGGCATAGGGTTTTCACATTCATGGGCTGCAGAGACTTGCTTTAGTCTTTTGATTTATGTAGCGTAGCCAGCATACTGGAGGCTGTTTCAAGTAGTTTCTAAAAGATGATTCTGCACAGTTTGACATGTTAGCCATTTAATAGCTCGTTCCTAATTTATGTTACTTGGCTAAACGAAGAAAACTTAGAAGCATGGTGGATGATCTGATGATATTTAGTCAATTTTCTTACTTTGGTGGTGTGGGGATCCTATGCTAAATACTAGCCTCTATCAAGACTTGAGAATATTTGCCTTAAATTCTATTGGAAATAAATAACTTGCTGGATTCATCATGATATTGCAGACGCAGAATCTGAAATAGATCTGCAGAACCCGGAGTTTCATGCGCTTGAGGTTGAAGAGGCTGGTCATGCGATAGCTGGAGCATCCCGGCTACTTACAAGACTGCTGGACTTTGAGCAGTTCTGTCGTAAAGCAAATGCATCTCATTTTACAAAGTTACTGCGAAAGGTTCTCAAATCAGACATCCCTCTTTACCACAAAGACTGGGTTGCTGCCTGTTTTGTGAAGCTCCGCTATCTCTCTGGTCCATATTTTGACTATGATAATCCGATCAACTTAGAGGTAACTCTTTATGAGACGATCCCAATGCTGGTAGAACAGATCAAGACTTCATATTCATTGGAAGTACAAGAGGCTGCTGTTGTAGAACTCAACAGAATAATCTCTGAAGAGGTGGTGAATTCCACCAGAGCCGTGGCTGCCGAGGGAGGGATATTTACATTGGTGAAGCTGCTCGAAAATGGGAGTGAACGAGCTGTTGAAGCATCTCTAGCAATACTGTATAATTTGAGCATGGACAGTGAGAATCATGCTGCGATTATAGCTGCAGGAGCTGTGCCAATTTTGAGAAGACTTGTACTAACGCAAAGGTCACATTGGATGCTTACCTACATGATGAATTCAGCTAAATTCTTACCAGTTGTAATATATAAATTATGAGTTCATGTTGTTAGTAATATAACCCTTCTTTATACAAAACCCTCTATTTAGTCTTCAAGCTGATCTCTTCTGCGATGAGAGAATTTTGTGAATTGAGCCAGGAACAGATATTTAATGCTATGTATCTTATACAGAGACAACTGTGTGGCCTTCAAAGAATTGGGTTTAGTTTTTTATTTTTTGTTTGAAAACTAAATTGTTTTTCCAAAGCTGAACCAAAAAAAAGAGATATTATTATTCTTATAATCATTAATTAAATGAGACCCATACTTTTTTTTCAAACTTATATAATTTAATAAGTGGTTACAAGCTGAAATAAGTTCCAAAATCATTATCTTGTGAAATCCATTAATTGACATCCACGGAGATTTTCATAATTACTTATGGTTTCGTAAAATATTACAATTATTAGTTGAATAACATGTTCAACAACCTTAACATATGGTAAAAGTATAAAAAAGATATACCCTAAAATACGGTAGTTCACTATATAAAAGGAAATTAGAATGATAGAGAGAAAATTTGGGCGTCTTGTACAAGGATAACACATGCAAATTGAGAAATAGTCCAAAACCGATAATAAGAATCGCAAAAGGCCAAATATACCCCTGTACTTTCGAAAATGGTCTAAGAATACCCCTCGTTATACTATTGAGCTATATATACCCTTCCTGTCATACTTTGGAACAAATATACCCTTATTTTGGATGGAGTGCCACATGTCAGCACCAGATGAAAACGACACATTTCTTTTTTTTACCCGATCCGTTTTAAAAAATCCACCACCCGACCCATTTTAAAATTCAGTTTTTTTAAAGCATATATTTTGTAAAAACTGGAATTTTTTTTTTTTGTAAAAATTAAAAAAAAAGAAATTTGCAAAATATATATTTTTAAGTCTTTTCAATTTTTTTAAAGTATTGTTTTTGTAAAAACTGAAAAAAAAATATTTTTTAAAAATGCTTTAAAAACTGAAAAATATATATTCTGTAAAAATTGGAAAAAAAAGAATTTGCAAATTTTCAGTTTTTTAAAGTATTTTTTTGTAAAAACTGAAAAAAAATAATATTTTGTAAAATATTTTTATTTTTTTAAAACTAATTCATATGTAGTCCACTGCTTTAGGAGTCTTTTTTTTTTTCCAGCTTTTTAATTATTTTTTTCAGGTTTTACAAAAACAAAATACTTTAAAAACACCGAAAAGACTTAAAAATATATATTTTACAATTTATTTTTCCCAGTTTTTACAGAATATATTTTTCAGTTTTTAAAGTATTTTTAAAAAATATTTTTTTTTCAGTTTTTACAAAAAAAAAATACTTTAAAAAATTGAAAAGTCTTAAAAATATATATTTTGTAAATTCTTTTTTTTTTTTTTTGTTTTTACAAAAAAAATTCCAGTTTTTACGAAATATATGCTTTAAAAAAACTGAATTTTAAAACGGGTAGGGTGGTGGATTTTTAAAACGGATCGGGTAAAAAAAGAAATGGGTCATTTTCATCTAGTGCTGACACGTGGCACTCCATCCAAAATAAGAGTATATTTGTTCCAAAGTATGACGGGAAGGGTATATATATCATAATAGTATAATGAGAGATATTTTTAGACCATTTTCGAAATTATTTGTTCTTTACCGTAATAAGAATATTGAATTTTTTCCTGCAAAGAAGACGATCCATGGGATATTTTTGAGGAATTCCTCACAAAATACAACTGCTAAGACAATTTCATTCTATAACAAAAAAAGTGTAAACAAACATATCCAAAATGATTGGGCTAAAGTTCATCTCTGTGGCAAACCCTCGGAAAATACTTGCATCTTCATCTCGACCCACTGACCCTTCACCCTCTCTTCCATCTCCTTCTCCTTCTTCTAATAACTTAAACCCTCCACTCCTCAAATCCCAACCAAGACTGGAGCTGCAGAAGAAAAAGAAGCAGAATCAAAGGCAACTTTCAGTTGCAGAGATTGAAAGAGCCATTGGTGCTGGCATTTTCCGAGACAGAGATACCAGCAGGCAAATACCCTTTACTTTTTTCAACATACTACTATCTTGGTGTTGCTATTTTGCTGAATCTTTCAAAATTATTGTCTAGCTAAGCTAATCTAAGAAAAGATTCATTGCTCTGATTTGTTAAGGGAAGCAAAGGAGAGCAAGACCTTGTTTGATTCAATTTTGTCAAATTCTGAAGGAGATGTGGAAAAGAAGCTAAGGGAAACTGGTGAATGGCTTATTGATAAAACTGAAGACACATCTGCCTCTGCTGGTAGTAAATTCCTTTTATATTTACTTCTTTTATTAAATACTTAACAATCTTGAATTTTTGTTTGTTGTCACAGGAAAGAAGATTTTAGTTGTTGTGTTTAAATGGATTCTACCCTTGTGGATACTTGCATTTCTTGTGGCTTCTGGGATGGTCAATCTACCATTTAGCACCCCATTTCTTGATGACTTACTTCTGTAAAGCAGTTTAAACTCATAGAGACTTTTTGTTACTTTCTCTTTTATAAAATATCTGTACTACTTCTTCCTTATTAAAGAGGAAATCTGGACAATAAACTACTTAAAAGCTGAAAAATAAATTCAAAAGATCAATGTGTTGAAGCCAATGTTGAAAAAAATAAGAGAAGGGGTTGAGAGCTAGCTGACTTGGTGGGCTCATTTTTTTCCGCAGTTTAGGTGGGGGGTTCAGAACTCATTAGTAGCGTTGTATCCCCTCTTACCCTCCCCCCAAACCCTTTTCCTCCTCCTGATGTTAAAAAAAATCAATAGAAACATGGTTTGTAGATATCTAAAGAATATGATCTAAGCTTGGACGTAGTTATCGCGATCTATATAGTTTAGTGATAGTAGTTTCTTCTACCTCTGGCAGAATTTTCAATTCTGGCGCGTTTGAAGAGAATGTGTTGAGAACTATGATTCTGTATATATCCTCTTTGCACCATTTTGTGTGTTTCTCACAAATTACATGAAAACATTATGTTTAAATGTCGTATTTAAATGAGAATGGCTTGTACTCATGCATTAGAGACAGGGATTAAAAATAAAATGCTAAAATGTCACAAGCTTTGTCATTACAATGATATCTTTCTTTGTATTAATGAGATTGATGTAACGACCGACCGATCCTTTTGAGCTTTAGCATTTTATTTGGTGGTTTGAGACTTTGAGTAGCTTCATATGATGTATAACTTGAGTGTATGGTCGGTTTTGGTTTTCGAGTGGTTCGGGATTTATTTTGAAGAATGACTCTTGATTTGAAAACTTTAAGTTGGAAGAGTTGACCAAGTTTTGACTTTAAACGGATTTGGAATCGGGTTTTGATTATTTCAATAGGTTCGTATGATGATTTGGACTTGTACATATGTTCGAATTTGGTTTCGGAGGTTCCTAGAAGAATTTGACATTATTTGTCCAAAGTTGGCAATTTGAAGAACCTAAGAGTTCATAAGTTTGACCAAGAGTTGGGTTTGATGTTATTGGACTCCAATTGGTGTTCCGAGACTTTGGATAGATCTATATCGTTGAATTGAACTTGTGTGCAAAATTTGAAAGTAATCCGAAGTATTTACTTATGATTCAGACACTCTTTTGAAAGAATGAAAATTTAACAACTTCAGAGAAATTTTATTCGGTTTGAGCCTCGATTCTTTGTTGTGATGTTTCCGTGGGTGTTTTGTGGCTTTGGATAAGTTTGGATAATATATTTATACTTGTTGGTATGATTGGATGAGATCTCGAGGGGCTCAGGTGTGTTTTGGATCATTGGTTGAGAAACTAGTTAAGTTAAAGATTTGGAGTTTGACCATGATCAATATCAGGTTAAGATGACCTCTTTTCGATATTTTGAGTGCACGAGCAAGTTCATAACATGTTTTATGATTGAAATGCATATATTGTTTGTTTTCTGGAGGTTCTGAATGTGTTTTGGGTGCTAAAATGATGATTTTCTCATTGTTTTTTTTTTTCTGGTGTAAATAATTACGAAAATGCCATTTATGTCACTAAAATTTTCAGACTTCCTTTAAAGCTTCAAAATATCACATCTCCTTCGTTCTAAGGCCAAATTCGGTGATTCAAAAAGCTATCTTGGGTGCAATCTCGCAAGGATCATGTTGGGCTTATCAAACGTGAGTTTCGAGATCATCTAGGATCTGATTCGGGCTGGGACAACTGCTGCATTTTTACTTATTTCGAAATTTAGTTACTTGTTCTCATAAGGTTTTGGAGTTCAGTTTTGAGCGATTTTGGAGGGAATTTGCACTACTTGGATTGAGATAAGTATCTTGCCTAACTTTGTGTTAGGGAGCTTCCCAGTAGAATTTGGTTTAATTGCACTACTTGAATTATGTGAAAGATGGGTACATGAGGTGACGAGTGTGTACACGAGCTTATATGTGATATTTGACCGATTTAGACTTTTATGCCTTTAATTGAATTTGTTATTATATGGAACACCTTTCATTGTTCATTTATTTACCGTTTCTTTTTGTTGTTGAAACTATTGTACACCTTGTTGTTGAGCCGTGAGTTATATATCATTGTGACATTAGTATTGTTCTTTGAGAAATGTTGTGGAATTGGTGTTGTACCCTATTTTGCACGAGTCAAGACAAGATTCAACTAGTGATTTCCGTGTTGATGAAAAAGAGTCACCACCTAATATTTAAAGGTATACTAGGGTACCTATTTAGATTATTATCCTATTAGTCTACTAACTGGTGAGATTTGGGTAAGGCTCTTGTTCTTCTAAGGGTAGGTGTTAGGCACCCCCTAGAATCTACCTGAGGTAGCTCCGTAGGACATAGTCAGGAAATTAGATGTTTGTATCCTACTTAGTTTAGTGCTTAAAATTTGCAGCTCATTCTACGTATTGTCTTTAAAGTCTATTATTTTGAAAGGAAGTGATATATGCATTTTGAAAAGAGAACATAGGTTTAATTTGTAAAAGCCTTTTGAAAATATTTACATCTACAAGATTGAAAAGATTTATAAAAGTGTGGCTATGTTATGATTTTTTTTGTCTTTTGAAATAATGTGGTTGTTTTGTGTAAATCTAGTGGAGTAAAAGACTATTGGGAAATGAGTCTTGGATATACCTTTGAAAGTTAATTTTGATTTTTAGCCATGTTTTGGAGAAAACTCATTGGGGTTTGATAACCCTTAAACCTGTCTGTGTTTGACTCTTGTTTATAGAAAACCAACTTCGTAATCCTCCTTTCAATTCCGGCTTTTAAGAAGGGTCACTTGCCTTTTCAAATATGTTTTAAAACTTCAAAAGAACTTAGTTAAAGTGGTTAGCATAAAAAAATAAAATCTTGCATAGTAAAAATAAATGACTAAAGTGTTGAAGTTTTGTGTCTAACACAGTATAAGTTGTGATTCCCTTTTTAATTACCTATGGGCTTTGGCTTGCCAATATTCCTAAAATGATTAAAGCATAAGTAAATCATTCAATAACAATGTTAGTGTCATAACATATATAGAGAATAAACAACATGTACGATTTATCTAAGAGTGAGGAATGGAAAGGTAACTGGACTTGAGATTTGAGCCGAAAGAGAGGTAGGCCCATCAGGTTTCGAACATAACAGTGGCAGGCTTCGGCATTATGGACTCAAGGCTGGAACTTGGGCTTGAGTTCCAAAGAACTCAGCGGTCCCAAACATGCATACAAAAATAGAGAAGACATTAGTGGTGCTACATGAGGCCCAATGAACTATAACATGCATAGCGTGATGAAGAGTACAGTAAAGCCAATATGAGGCCCAATAAAATAATCAAAGAGTAAGCAAAATTAATGATCACAGTGAAGCCATCTTCATTTGCATTAATCCGAAAAAGATTAATAAGTGTCAATGATTAAGAGCTTAGGGTAAAATATCATTCATGGACAAGATAGCCTTTGGATCTCTGGCACTTCAGAGTTCACAAGGGTCTCAGGGACCCCGGCCAGTGCTTGTTTCAGGGAGGACATCTCAACCACAAACTAGATCCGACTCCCAAATACCCTTAACCACTCAGACTCACTCCTCTCTACAGGTTTAGTTGCAAATGAGGCATTCACTGTAGTAACCGGTATATTAACAACAGTAAACACACAGATTTAGGTATAAATAATTTCCACAGAAGCTGTATGGAACACCCTTATCAAATTATGAACAATACAAGATTACATTATTGATTTTGAGACCACAATCCAGACAAAAGAGTGTAACCTACTGCTAGTACTTTTTATATTTAGAGATATTCAACATGTATAAGAATGCTCAAAGAAACCAACAACTGAAGTGAAACAGGAGAAGCAACCACCGGTAGACTAGTTTAAGTTTAAAATACTAAGTCAGGTAGAGAAGACATGTATATCAACCTCATTAGTCTTACTGATAGGTTTAAATTTGCAGGAGTTATTAATTGAGTTCACAATACTTCAACAGTTAATAGACTATATTCAGAACAATCAAAATAGTTCACACACATTGGTTAAATCCTCAATCTTGTCAAGATATGTAAACTAACAATCTTGTCCAGATTTTCCTAAAGAGTAACAACACCAACAAATGTACTTCTATAGGAAAGAAGGTCAATCTTAATCTAATCCAAACCAGTAACATGATCATTATCCTATCAGGTTCATAATCCAGACTCACATTAGATTATTAAGAGTTAAGGTATTCAGCCAAACACAATGCATTATTCACTCAAACAGGGCAAGCAAATGTTAATGAGTTTCCCTTTAGTTCATAAGTGGTAACAATTAACTTTACATTCCAAATTCTATGTGATTAAGCTATCTAGATTCAACTTCTTCCTTATGGAATAATACATTTGAAGTGAAGAATATGAGGGCTCAAGCTTGAGTATTCTCTTAAATGAAAGACAGACAAGAAGTCTGTTAACAAACAACTAGGTGTAGAGGCTTAACAAAGGATACTAAAACACATAGAAGTGATGTTCCTAAAGAATTGCAAGATTACAGAGTATTGCAGAGGAGCAGATGATATAGAATCAGATTAGTATGTTCATTATAGAGATCTAAACCATAAGAACATGCGGGTTTTACATGTATTAGGCAGACATGGTTCTAGTGACAAATCAATCAATCCAGTTAAACATACGTTCAAAATAAATCCAGTCGGGTCATTACATTCTCCCCCACTTAAACATACGTTCTTCCTCGAACGTGCCAAGAACTATTCCGGAGTTGTTCAAAATCACATTTTAACGCCTCGCGCACCTGCCCGTGCCACCACAACCCATGTGGGCACATTAGCTCGAGCCAGATTTTATTTAGTCAGTAAGCCTTAGAACCAAATTCCAACCTCCGAATTTCTCTACCAGACCTGATTCTAATATACGAACACCGCATCAATTACCCGAGACTGTACCCCACATGACCATGTTGCTCCGTTGAAATCACACCATGCACCACATAAGTCACTTGACCATAATAACATCCTCTGACCACAATAGCTGTAATTTCATGAACCCGGTGCCCGCAATACACCTCATAACATATATAAGCCCTATTCCCACTCTCGCAATACTGCCACGACGAAATAGATGTGTGGAAACGCATAACCACTTGCTGAATCAACAAATCATGGAGTCTCTCCTCCTGACAAGGACCATTACCTCATTATGAATTGAATAACGATATTTGCTCTCTAATATACCTTATATAAATTTGATTGCACTGATTTCAGGTCCAATAACCTCGTCTCACCCAGTACAAGCTGTTCAGGCAACAAGCCACCTCAAACACTGACCAAGATCTCATATGACACCATAAATGTGCTGACAAGCTACAACTCGAATATGACACATAAGGAGAAACGAACTTTGGAAAAGAACTACCCGGCCCGTGCAGCGAATGAAATGGTCGAACAGATTCTATGAGTCCTTCTCAGAGAATGAGAAACATAATACACAAGCATAGATATAGGGAACCGTACTCAGCATCTCACTGTTGCTGCATGCAACCCGATCCACACATGATACCGTTGCGGCGTGCAACCCGATCCAAACAACATACCCTTGGCGGCGTGCCACTCGATCCACACATAAAAATAAATAAGGAAATACCCATCAAGCCATAATGCTTACACTTACGAGATACCCGAATATCGACCACAAGCACGCTAAGTGCAAAAATGCAACCCTAGGGAGACAGATAGCGCCATACGCCACAAAACCCAAGCACGACAAAGGTGCAATAAATGACCTGCATCTTGAGGGCCATCCTGCTCATATAATACCACAAGCTACACGGGACCACGACACATGTGCGGATAATCAAGTTGCCTTATAACCTACATGGCACAATAGAGTATTACATGGAATAGCTGACGACGGGAATAACATCCAATGCCCGACGACTCCTTCGTGAGCAGTGCTATGCCGAATGAACATATCCGACCTGATGTAGAGCACACATTCACATTAGATCCACCAACGGACCTCAAGTCGATTATGATCATATCATATTGGGCCAACAACCTTCCAATGTTCTACAATGGCCCTATTCATGACTCACATGAGCAACCGTCCAATCTGGAACAAACCCCACAGTCCACTACCCAAGGAATAGAGTGCCTTCCAGGCATAAACTCTCGCATTAGCGATAGTACCATAATCTCCATACTTGGTTTCAATCTTTAACAATCAAGTGACTAACATGTCACACTTATATAGATTTCCCCGTGTGATACGCTCCCACGACCTTCCACATCAGGTAGCAAGGTCTACACCTCCATACCACCAACAATGCTAATGCTATAAAGCAAATCGAGAATCCACAAATCAGTACACGAAGCCTCTTACAAAGGACACCGTTCTCAGGTGACACTAAAGAAAATAGCAGCTTACTCTGAACATCTGAATTCTTTCCTGCTCATCCGAGCTCGTAACATTCTTGTCGACACCGAACTGTAACCTTGATCCTCAACTTCCAATTCCCATGCTGCTCACTGTACCTATCATGCCGCTACGCGAGAGTACAAGAATTTCATCATAACTCCTAGACCACCAATAGAATAAACTCTTCATCGTCTAAAACCTCTTTCACTCAATACATTTCAGAGGAACGATGGCAACACGCAACCAAATTCCCATAAGCGCAGCAAGTACGAACCTCAAGTTGTGGTCTAAACCATCATAACTTTTTCGGGATCCATGTACACATAACAGTCCATTATAATCAAATACCTCCAAATCAACCAAATTACGGCAGCTGTCAAGCCCTCACGTACCACCATAAATCACCTGTATAACATCAACACGCCGAAGGAACTGATCATCGCCTCAATCAAGCTGATTCAAACCATTACCAACCGACCCAACTTCCCCCGATTTACTCTTGACCTGCATTAGAAATAATAATAGCTCAATTCAAAAATATAACGAAACTCAACAACAATCCTCCCGAGTTACGTAATTTACGAGACCACATCGTCTCAATACCCGTGAATCATCTCACACCCTCTTCATGCGCATAATAACATCTCAAACTGGTACACCAATTCTGAAAGTCCTTTCGCGAATCCGAAACCGTTTCTCCCATTTTTCTAATACTGCCTCACAGACCCGGTGATAACATAAAAAATTCCCCAAGTATTCTTTACACTCGCTGCAAAATCCTGATCTTCAGCCATATAACAAACCCATTAGAACCTCTGTTGAGAGTCACCCACTCTGACTTGGTCCCAAATATAAGCCAAACTCTAGTGCGCTGCTAGGACATGAACACTTTCTCAAAGAAGCAACCAGTTTAATTCTTTTCCTTGTACATCACATCCACAAAAGCAAGCATAGACTTTGAGTCTTCCCAAAACCTACACCTGAGTCGATAAGGCGAAATATGACACACATTCATCAAGTTCTTTGCTCGATTTACCCCTGATATTTTCTTTTCTTAGTCATAAATACTCCACCAATGCACCGATAACCAGAAACCGCACAAGCAGACAACCACGCGATCAAATCGTAGACGGTGGGATCCCCACTTAGCTTTAAGCTACCATCACATAAATCTAGAACTTACAAAGATTCATCTTTCTAAATTCACCATGATCTCACACTGTTAACCCGCCAAAATTCTCGAAATCCCTTGTTAAACTTTTCATGAACACTCCGAATTATCATCCACAATCGCATATTCGACCTTCTACCGGGTAGTAAGTAGAACTCTTCATAGAAACTTCATCAACATCATGCAACCGCTAACCTGCTCACATGAGATAACCCACATGTGGAATTCCATGCTGACATATTCCAACGACGCTGCACTGGGTACAACTACCACGCATTTAGTAAACCCTCCTGAGCCCATGCTCGTCCACCTGCTGTGCAAGTCTGTTCATTCCCCATTGACATCGACTGAAAGTCCTACAATACGTTCCAAACTCGAAGTCACGTTGCATCCAAAAATAATAATCAAGTTTCCACACCCCTCTTCATTTCAAGAAAATCCTCTTTTCCATATTCAATCTTCATCAGTGCCGTAGTCTCCATCCCAAATAAAATCCGTAGACCTAGTCACTTTCCACCATGATTCCCAAATCGCTCTAAACATTTCTCAAGGCATGTGGCTATCTTACCACAAAATCCATATGCTAATCTGCCACTCTCACTTCGGTTAAACCATCTCCTTTAAGAAACGTCTCGACCTTTGCTTTTCATACTTGAGCTTTTAGTAATTCTACTACCGCAAGACACCTCCCGCCATGTCCTTCCTCATCCTTCGCTGCCCAAATGTTGCCTCAAATCAAATCCATACCTGTAGCACATGAACTAATAAATTGCTACCAACTCTAAACCTCCTAGAAGATCATCTTTCTCGAGCCATCAACATTAGAAACACCAATTCAGTTCCGAAACTGCTACACTCCGCTATGTCTGACAATTACTACTCAGGCACCATTTTACAACACCCTGTCCCGGAGGCAAATCGAAGAAGACATAACACCGGCAGACCTTAATGCGTTCAAACAAGGATGAAGACACCACCTCGCTCGAAAATATCAAGTCTTGTTACTTCATTACCCAAAGCTTGAACATCCATAGTGCGATTGCCTCTCCTCCGCAGGAATTGAATGTCGAACCTCTAAACTATGAATTGAGAAATCCTCCTTTTGGGTCATTCACTATTACGATCTATAAATGAGTAACCTACCACTCACAACCACACAACACGACAACAATGCACGAACATCATAACAATCTGTGCATAGCCTCAAAACCATAGGAAATACAGCTACTAAGCTGAAACGACAAAACATCCTTCCGCAAGGTGACGATAATAGCCTGTCCAAATACACATGAAAAAACATTGTGCACCACGTCTGCAGTACCACTACAACTCCTCGATGCCCAATTGTTAACAAACTCTTCACGTCTCATAATATTAAGTAGGAAGGAAGTAAAGGCATACGCCTCAAAGGAATCAAATCGCACGATGGGGAATCAAGAAGGGATGTGCTCCTAACAGTCCTGTAGCCTCTCGAAGATAAGTACAGACGTCTACGTACCTATCCGCAAGACTCTACTAGACTTGTGCATGACTCGTGAGACCCAAGTGAACCTAAAGCTCTAATACCAAGCTGTCACGACCCAAAATCCACTATAGGTCATGATGACGCCTAACGCCGCCGTTAGACAAGCCAATGGTGATTGATCAATTTGATTACTCATTTTATTACTTTCGAAATCATAAATTTTAATAAGGAAGGAAATTTATACTTTTAAATCCACGGGAACATATAAAATTTATAGTTTATAAGAGAAATGAAAGGCGATGAAAATATACAGAACCATAAGTATCAACTAGTATGTCCCAAAACCCGGTGTCACAAGTGCATGAGCATTTACTAAGGAGTACAATAACAATACAACATCTGTCTAGAATGTAAATGAGAAAGGATGCAATAAATAGTACGATGGAGACTCTATGGAATGCAATGCGTAGCTTGGAATGCAGCTCACATAAAGTCTCCACAACAGCTGCGCCTACGCGCGAAGATGATCACCAAATGAACCTTTCAGATCCTGCACATTTAGTGCAGAAGTACAGCATGAGTACGTAAATCAACGCGTACCCAGTAAGTATCTAGCCTAACCCCGGAGAAGTAGTGACAAGGGGTCGACTTCGACACTTACTAGTGGTCCAATATATCAACATAGTAAATCATAAACAGATAAGAAGCACAACAGTAGTAGTGAGGTAATACTATAACTAACACAATATTCCAAAATTTCTTTTAACGATATCAATTTCTCAATCCCGTATTCTATCTCAACAGCTCAGAAATATCAAGTGCTAATATCAAACGGATAAGGAAGTGCCATATAATATGCAAGCCATCAGTGGAAGGAAGCACCTCGTGAACATTCAAACTATTGGCGATATAACGCATGATTATGCTGAGGTCGTACAACTAGATCTCAGAAAGAATATGATAATGTCGGGACGATCGACCCTATCCCATCATAATGTGTACACTGCCGAGGGTCGAGCGGCCTGAACAATAGATGCATCTATTATACTGCCAAGGCGAACGGCCCCATCTGCATCTATGGGCAATCATTCACACATGCGAAGGCGCACCTGCGCCCGTCCCTCCGCTTTTGCAGAAATGTCCCGGCTACCCGTTTCTGCTTCTGCGCCTTCATTTTTGCTTCCGCGATCACGCAGGTGCGAAAAACATCCTCGCACCTATGACCTCAGTCCAGCCCTGCCCTGGTCGCTTCTGCGAGTCACTGCCTCGCTCCTGCGACACCGCACCTACGATCCTTCATGCGCATGTGCGAAAACACCAGCAATTAGAATTTCCAGCTTTTTCTTAAGTCCAAAATCCGATCCATTGATCACCCGGAATCCACCTGAGGCCCCCGGGACCTCAACCACATATACCAATGCGTCCCAAAAATGACACGAACCTAGTCGCAGTCTCAAATCATGCTAAACAACATTAAAACTATGGATTGATGATCGAAACCTTTCTTTAATCTTTCAAACATTCAAACTTCGCTGAATGCGTCCGGATTACACTTACACATTCTGGAATGATGCCAAACTTTATGATCAAGTCACAAATCATGATACGAACCTATTCCAAGGCTTGGAAATCCAAACGGATATCGATAACGTCAAAATCCACTTCAAACCAAACTTATGAAATTCTAGAACTTCCAAAATGCCAACTTTCTATAATAGGCGTCGAAATTCCCTCGGACCACCCGATACTCAACCCGAACATATACCCAAGTCCTAAATCATCATACAAACCTATTGGAATCTTCAAATCCCGATATCCGAGGTCGTTTACTCAAAAGTCAAACCTTAGTCAACCCTTCCAACTTAAAGCTTCCGAATTCAGAATTTTTCTTTGCAAATCAACTCCGAACTTCCTGAAATTCAATCACGACCACACGTACAAGTCATAATATCGAAAGTTAAGCTACTCAAGGCGTCAAACCTCTGATCGATGCGCTAGAGCTCAAAATGACCGGTCAGGTCGTTACATAACCAAACTTTTAAAAAGGGGTTAATAACATAGCTTTAACTAGGCTAGTAATAGCTGGCAGAATACATATAAAATTAACTACAAAAACTCATTAAGACTTAGGTGTCACACCCCGACCTCGGGGAATGCGACCGACGCTCAACCGAGATACTCTGGCTAAGCAAGCTTGCTAGATGCCTTCTACCCATCCTTGCCCATTAACAATATAAGAATCAGTACAAGTGATAGACATGAGAAGAGTCAAGTGTTCCACCATCTTTTTTCATTACTAAAGGATATTCATTTATTATTTCCAAAATATTACAAGCTTATAGATATGATGAAAAACATGTTTGGGCAAATGCCAACACTTACTAGTTTAATTCCCAACATCAAACACCACCCACAACCTGTCTACGGAGCCTCTAAGTACAACTGAAGAGTAGTATGGAAGTGTCGGCGACAAGGCCCCGACTATACCTCAAAACATAAAGTACAATGTCAAATAACATGAAGCCCAGAACATAGTAGGGCTCACCAAAATCTGCTGAATAGAGAGTAACTGCTAACGAGGATCAAAACCGCATGCATCCATTGAAGATGCAGTGCCCCCGGAAAAAGGGATGTTAGTACATATGAAATAGTACTAGTATGTAAAGCTAAATGTCCTCTTTCAAAATAGAATGCCAATATAAGAGAGGAAAACCATAAAAACAGTAAGTCACAATCAACAATATCCAAATGGCCAGTTAAAACATAACACTTTTCAAAATACGAAAATAATATATATTTTTGGTTGGGAGATCATTAGCATCGATATACCACCGTGTTTTTAGCACAGAGTCCGATCACGCCCGATCGGCTAGGTCATCTCCCCACGAACAATGTGGTTTGACATGTGATGCAAAAACAGGTGTTACCAAGAGTAGTACCACCATGTGCGCAACATGCGTCCGATCTCCACCCGATCAGCTAGGCCACCTTCCCATATATGCCGTGTGGGTTGACTTTAAATCCGGGGCTATCAACTATCTCATCCCAATTAAGGGGAATAATCACAATCACATTAATATTTCAATCGCATCCCAAATAAGGGGAATAATCACAATCCACTCCTACACTGAAACATGTAGTTTCAGGTGTGGGCCTTACGAGCCACCCTTCCTCGGTTTGCTAATGATACTCCCAAACCCTTTTTGTTTTTGCACACAAGGAACAAAAAAGTACAAATATATTTTATATTGACCTCTAAACCTTATATATATAGCTTCGTTAGTACTTTCAACCATTCACAACATCATTATTTCCTTGGCTCTCTTGGCCATACTTATGATTCTTCATCCTTGGCACGTTGGCCATATTTCATATTTCACATTTTCATTTCTTTACTTTCATGGATCATCATCATAAATATCAACAAATAGAATATTCTGAAAATCACAACTTTAGGTTTATTATTACTGACTACTTTAAACACAATGGATTTCTTTCCAAGAAATAAAGTAAAATGATTGGCAATCGAAGCACAAGTTAAAATCATAAACGTGTAACACATCATTTGTTCTTGAAATACTTTTCCCCAAAAAGGGTAATACACAATTTCAACTCATGAAGATATAAGAACTCAAAACACATTGGAAATACTAACAAAGCATAGCATTAGTTAAAACAACCACATTTGGGCATGACTTGGGTACATAAGCTTTTAGGAAAATCTATTTTTGAAGTCAGTTTGGAACAGTTGAATCAAGGCTTATTTCATAACCTTTCTCACATCATTGCATTTCCTCAGCACCATTGACCACAAGTGTAACTTTCACTCTTGGCACGTTGGCCACACTTTATATCTCCATCCTACTTCTTTCACTTTCAAGCATCCTTATATATTATCAGCAACAAGGCATTTCAAATCAAGACTTTAGGTACACATATACACAATTGGAGTTTTAGACGCATGGAGTATTCTTTCCAAGTTAAGCATAATGGACTTTCATTTGAAACACAAATCAAAGCCATAATATTTTAATACACATATCACTCTTGAACACATTCCCGAAGGATAACATAAGGTTATAGGAACATTTGGAACATATTTTGAATACATAATTCTCGACACTCTTCTTACTCGGAACATGTGAATAAGGAACTTGAGCCAACCATACTTGAAACTTACGGGAACATTATAGGATTAAATTCTAAGAGTAGTTTAGCTAACATACCTTGTTTGAGCTTTCCTTAAGTTACTACAACGTCCCAACACTTCTAGCAATAATAATCTATAGGAAGATAGCAAAAATCGGATAATAATTAGAAGGATTCTCATTGTGTAACTCTCTCGGAAATTTTGTCAAACACCTAGTTTGCAAAATAGACTATAAAGCTCTACAATTGTAATCCTTTCCTCCCTCAACCAATTTCAACAAGAAACTAACCAAAATGGTTCATTAATCCCACATACTACAACCTATTATCACATGCATGGCCTATTTCCAACCCTCACAATATACTTGAACACATAACCTCTTGCATGAAAGCTTAGGAGTAGGGCTTACCCGAATAGATGCTAATATAGTGATTGGCTTCCTTGATTCTTGAAGATTGGTACAAGAATGGATGATTAGAATGCTAGGTTTCCTCCTTCTCGCTCTCTAAAATACTCTTACCTCTCTCTAAAATCATCAGACATTTGCATCAAAATGAGCCCCTAAGGCTATTTATCAAAATGGGGTCGGGTTATAAAAATAGAGAAATGGACCCTCAGAACTCAAGTCTGCTGTTGCAGAATGGACCGCATAACATATATGCGGCCCGCAAAATGGGCCAAAAAAATGATGCCAACAACTGGGCTTGTTTGGACCGGTCTGCGACAGGTCTACGGCCCGCAGACCACTTATACGGCCGCAGAGTGGACCGCAGAATCGCCCAATGAAATTTTCTCATGATAACTCTGTGACAGAAGTGTGGACTGCGAAATAGGTATGCGATCACATAATGGACCACGAAACAAGCCTCAAAATTTAACCATTTTTCTACTCAACTCTGCGACGGGTATGCGGCCTGCAGAATGGATCTACGATCGCGAAGCTGACCGCATAATTGGCCCTTCAAGAAAAATTTCTCACCAACACCTCAATGCATTCTTCAAACCAAAAATTTAGTACCGTGGCGAGCTTGGTCACCGTGAAGAATTTCTACAATCCTCAAACACATAAGCCTACCTCGGTACCACGAAACCTTAAATTCCTTGGCGAAATTTTATGGGGCCTTACATTAGGTCAATCACTTTAGGGAACATTTCTACAGTGGAATTCAAATGTGTAACTACGCAGTCATATAAATACGAGTATTAATATAAGACCTTCAAACCTATACACTATGATGGTTTTTAAGGAGTTATAAGATTGCGGGACATACTTGAACACAAAGGAAACTAAGCTGGTGAGTTTAAACTATAACAAGCTTGTATTGGACCCTTAAGTGCACACAACAAACATGATCCCAATATCATTAAAGCAAACAAGTCAAGTGTATGGTATAGATCAGCATGTAGTATTTCTAATCAATGTAAGACTGGTGCAGTAGTCATGAACTCTCAATAGAATATCCTGAAAAAGTCTATGATCATAGCTTAAGCATAACAATACAAATTTGACAAAAACATAGGTAGAGAATCCCTTATATCCTTTAATTAACTATAAAGGTTCATCAACGCTTAGATTGTTCAGTTTAAAGGAAAGCTTATCCGATAAAACTTATCAAACACACAAGAGAATCGACCAACATCAAAATAGTTTCAGGAATCAGGGAAAACAGTTGGTTCATACAATGAGGATAATACTCAATGTTAAGGCAAGATAACAGTCATAAGCTAATAGCAGACATCATTAAGCAAAGGCAAGAAACAAAGATATCATAGTAAGCATGGTTATAATTTAAACAATCAAAGAAGGAGGGGGTCAGTATACACTGACCTTCTACAGAGCAGCAAACCAAACAAAGACTCAAGTTTCGATCAGAGGATGAACTCAGAACCGGAGAAGAGAAAAGAAAGCCAAAATCAGTGAAAAATCTTATGTTTTTTCTTATGCAACTGTGTGTGAAGTGATTCTTAAATGTTGTCTTTTTAGGTGAGAGTAATTAAACCACTATTTATAGTGTCATTCAATGCCTAGGGTTCCAGTCGAATTGGAATTTGTATTACGATAGGGTTGATGACGATAGGGAGGGAGTAAATATTAGTGAGGAACAAAGGGAAAAGTATCAAAGAGATTTACCTGGGCACGAGGACAACCTTTGAAGATGGAAAACCATCGAATAAAATCCCAATGTCCAGAGGTCACTACGTTTGACCTATAGACAAAGAATAATGATGATGATGCTGAAAAAATGGTCATGCATGCCATGGATTTGAAAGATCACAATGGAGATGCATATGATTTGAAATTTCACTTTAAATCGCTAATAATAGAAATGTACCGGTGGGATTCTGCAATGACCTGACTTATCGTTTTAAGAATTAACTCCCCGTTTAGTGACTTAAGGTCTCGGGCAGCTTCGTAATATGTATTATGACCCGCAGGTGTGGTCGAGTTTGATTTTCGGAAGATTCGGAATTAAATTAAAAGAACAATTCCTATTTAGAAGCATAAATGAAAAGAGTTGACCGGAGAGTTGACTTTTGAGCAAACCCGGAATGGAACTTTGATGATGTCAATAGCTTCGTATGGTGATTTTGGACTTAGGTGTGTGTCCGGATTTGCATTTGGAAGTCCGTATGACAATTCGACACATTTTGGCAAAAGTTGGAAAATTGAAGATTTTTGGAAAGTCCGGCCGAAGGTTGAATTTTTGATAACGAGATCGAATTTCGATTCCAGAAATTTGAATATCTCTATTACGTCATTTATTAATGGTGTGCAAAATTTGAAGTCATTCCGGATTGATTTGATATATTTTGGCGCAAAAATATAGAAGTTGGAAGATTTAAAAACTCATAATTTGATTCGATGCGCGATTCATAATATCGGCGTTGTTTGACGTGGTTTAAAGCCTCGACTAAGTCCGTATTATATTTTTGGACATGTTGGTATATTTGGTTAAAGTCTCGAGGGCCTCGGGTGGATTTCAGAATAATTGATTTCAAATTTTATGAATTTTATGCCCTATTGGAATGGGTGCTCCTTATGTGTTGTGAAAATCGTTTTACGAAATTTATTGAAAAGAAGAAATAAAGGAAATTGAAAATTTCAGTTGGCACAATGTGCAAAATACTTGTGATTCGGAGTTGAGGACTAGATCCTCGCATTTTTATATGATGTGTATATTTAAACTAGGCTACAAGCCGTAGTGGAAGTTATATAAGGACGAGGTCCTTGTGGTAAAATTTTTATGAGTTTAAATTATACCTTTGTGAAATTAAATTTGTACTATAGTATTAATAGGGAGTCATGCCTGTTAGGCTTATTTGATAATTCTTATATATTTTTCTGTGCATATTTAGCCATATTCGTGCTATAAACATTAAGTTTTAGCCTACGAGGTGAGTTCCTAGGTGGCGTTAAATGTGACTCCTTAATCCGAGTAAGTAATTATGAGGTCTTCATGCCTCGCGTGTTGCTGTCGGTGTTGTAAAAGTTTGAAATAAGATTTTGGTTAATATGAGATTAATTGAGGATGCTAGAATTAATTATGAACAACTATTATGACCAGAGATGTGGTTATGGGAATACATATGATGCGTGCGTAAACACGAACTGCTATAGCCGGTTGAGACTAATACCGTGTGTTGATGTCAGGAAGTCGAAATTTATTTGGAGTGTAAGGAATTGGCTTAAAGGCTTATAAGTATGAATAAAAGAAATAATCTCCACTGAGATGATATTGTCGGACCCATGTTAAATTTACGGTGATGTAGAATCGCCCGTGACTATGTGTGAAATAACGCACTCAGTAATTTAATGTCATCAGAAAGATTCTTGGCACGTTCGAGGGCGAACATATGTTTAAGGAGGGGAGAATGTAACGACCCGACTTGTCATTTTAAGAATTAACGCGCCATTGAGTGACTTAAGGTCTCGGGCAGCTTCGTAATATGTATTATAACCCGCATGTATGGTCGACTTTGATTTTTAGAAGATTCTGAATTAAATTAAAAGAACAATTCCTATTTAGAAGCATAAATGAAAAAAGTTGACCAGAAAATTGACTTTTGAGCAAACGATCCTGGAATGGAACTTTGATGATGTTAATAGCTTCGTATGGTGATTTTGGACTTAGGCGTATGTCCGGATTTGGAAGTCCGTAGGACAATTCAACACATTTTGGTGAAAGTTGGAAAATTGAAGATTTTTGGAAAGTCCGACTGAAGGTTGAATTTTTGATAACGAGATCGGATTTCGATTCCGGAAATTTGAATAGCTCCATTACGTCATTTATGACTTGGGTACAAAATTTGAAGTCATTCCAGATTGATTTGATACGTTTTGACGCAAAAATATAGAAGTTGGAAGATTTGAAAACTCATAATTCGATTCCATGCGCGATTCATAATTTCGGCATTATTTGACGTGGTTTGAAGCCTCGACTAAGTCCGTATTGTATTTTTGGACATGTTGGTATATTTGGTTAAAGTATCGAGGGCCTCGGGTGGATTTCGAAAGGTTAACAGAGCAATTTGTACTTAAAGGAAGCTGCTCAAAAAGGGTAGCAGCTGTTGGAATCGCACCTGCGGAATTATGGGCGCAAGTGCGACCTTCGCAGAAGCGACTGAAGGGGGAGCTAAGAAAGGACGCATAAGCGGAAAATGGTGCGCAGAAGCGCAAGGGCAACTGCAGAAGCGGCCATTCGCGCAGAAGCGAACACTGCCTCGCACATGCGATTCTCGCAGAAGCAGAAAGTTTTTCGCAGATGCGAGTGTCGAATGGGCAGTAGACTTTCACAGAAGCGTGACTTTCCTTGCAAAAGCGAGCACGCAGAAGCGTGGAAGCACTCCGCAGGTGCGAAACTGGGCAGAAACTTAAGGATTGAACTTGGTCATTTTTGCCATTTCGTATTGAAATTTTTGGAGCTCGAATTTGGGCGATTCTGGAAGGAGTTTTCACTAACTTGGTTGGGTAAGTGTTCTATATCCTAAAGTGTTTATATTTCATGAATATATGATTATCTTCATCGTTTAATTCGGATTTAATGGAAGAAATCAAGATTTTTGCAAAATCTTCCAAACACGAAAATTTAAGATTTGGTGGTCGAGTTGTTATCGGAATTGGATAAAATTAGTATGGTTGAACTCGTATCGGAATGGCTGTTCGGATTTTATGAAAATTATGTCGGGTTCCGAGAGGCGAGCCCCTCGTTGACTTTTGTTGACTTTTTGGAATAAATTTTAAGTCGACGTATTATTATCCAGAATTGTTTCCGATGAATTGTAATGAAGTTGTACAATTAATTTGGATAGATTTGAGCTTTCCGGAGCTCAATTCAAGCAAGAAGGCGATTTTGGAATATCGGCATAACTTCAAATAGGTAAATATCTTGCCTAAACCTTGAGTGGGGGAATTATCCCTTAGGCATTGAGTCTTATGTGCCATTTGTGAAATGTGAAAAGTCGTGTACGTGAGGTGACGAGTATGTACTCGAGCTTATATGCAAAATATATTGGGTTAAAGTCTTAGGCATATTGTGTAGTAAATTAGAATTATTGGCATTTATTTAATCATCTATTTGCCATGCCTCAATTCGCGTTTGTTGAATTTATTTTTATATGATAATTTGATGTGATTATTACTTGTATATTTATGTGGATTCTGTGAATTTGATGATTTGGCATTTCTTGGAATTAAATTTCATTATGGATTTTTCATCTGCAAATAATTAATTAAATTAGTTTAAGAAGCGGTGTTTATATAATTATTAAGAATTTGGGTTAATGAAGGTGTTGCCATATGCTAAGTAATTTCTATCTCTCTTGATTGTTTTGAGGTTTTATACACATTGTGAGGAGCCTTCGGGTATTTGTTGTAAAATTAATTGAGTTGTTATATCTTTGGAATTGGTTGTGGCCATTGGAAAAATTGTGATATGAATTGATTTTGTTATGTTGCCGTGATAATATTCCATGTAAATTGTTGTATTATTTGAATTTTTATTTTGAGGATATAAGGGTGGCATTCCACTGTTGATATTGTGTGCGTATAAGGATGGCATTTCACTGTTGTTATGTGTGTTAGGATATTGTCTGGGCGAAGTGATAATGGTGGCTATAGGAGCGATAAGGGTGGCTATAAGAGCGATAAGGGTGGCTATTGATATTGTCAGGGCGGAGGGATAAGGGAGGCTATTATAAGAGTGATAAGGGCGGCTATAGGAGAGATAAGGGGGACTATTGTCAGGAATGATATGTGATGATGTGGAGTTATTGCGTTGGTAATTTTTATGTGATGTTGTGATTTTCCTTGTGTTTATTTTTATACCTTGTGCAATTTGTCTTGTTGTTGGTAAATTGATAATAGTCTGATTTATGTTGAAATTGGGAGCCTGTGGCTATTGTCAGGCAGATTATGAAAAGAAATGTGGGCACGAGGTGCCGTGAGTAAATAATGATAATATTGGCACGTGAATTGTCCGTGCAGTTGAGATATGAAACGTGGGAACGAAGTGCCGGGGAAATTATGATGGTTTTATTATTGGCACGTAAACTGTCCGTGCATATATGATATGAAAAGTGGGCACGAGGTGCCGGAGAAATATGATGATTTAATTATGGGCATGAAGTGCCATGGGAATATGAAAGTGGGCTGAGACCCGTATTTTATGATTTTTTTAAAATGAGGTGTCACATGGTGACTTTTATTCGAAAGATATTTATTTGAGAAAATTATATTTGAAAGAGATTTATTGAAAGAATTATATTTGAAAGATATTTATTTGAGAAAATTATATTTGAAAGAGATTTATTGAAAGAATTATATTTGAAAGATATTTACTTGAGGAAATTATATTTGAAAGAGAGTTATTTGAATGACTTATATTTGTAAGATATTTATTCGAGGGAATTATATTTGAAAGAGATTTATTTGGAAGAATTATATGTGAAAGGTATTTATTTGAAGGACTTGATTTAATTGGGTGTACTTGTATTTATCATCTGTTGAGCGATATTAATGGTGTTCTTGTTGCCCTGCTGTGCATATCACTGGTTGATTTGTGTTGCCCTTATTGTTATTTGTTTCCTATTATTTTGTATATCATATTGCACATGTTATTAGACTAGTGAGTGTCTTGACTGTACCTCGTCTCTACTCTACTGAGGTTAGTCTTGATACTTACTGGGTACCGACTGTGGTGTACTCATACTACACTTCTACATATTTTTGTGCAGATCCAGGTATTGGAGATACCGGTCTCGGATAGAGTCAAAGTGGGATTGCAAAGATTCAAAATAGAGCTGCTTGGTCGTCGCAGTTCCTTGGAGTCTTTCCATTTTATTGTACTGTTAATTATTATTCAAACAATATTGAGTATTCGATCCTTGATATCATTTCATGTATTCAGTTAGGGTTCGTGACTCAGTATTACTAGTCTTGGGAGGTTTTCATTTTTGTTTCTGCTGTTGGTTTTGATTACCTATTTAATTCATATTAAAAAAAGGCTTGAAATGTAATTGTACTTGGCTTACATAGTCTTAGAGATTAAGTGCCATCACGACGCCTGTGGTAGTATTTTGGGTCGTGACAGATTCACGGCTCAGGAGGAAAAATGGATGATTCAAGTTCGAGTCAAGTGATCTTGCACGAATTTGTGCAAGAATTTGGCTTGGTCAAGTTTGATATATTGAGAGAAAAGAGAGGCAAAGGAAAGAGGGTGGCTGGTGGGGGGGGGGGGGAGGGGAGATGATTTAGGGTTCAGGGGATACTAGGTTGGTCTCTAAAGTTAAAAACGGGGGAGGAGATGTGGGCCATTGGATCATTCGATCAACGACCCTCATAAATTAGGAATTAAGAATATTAAAAATGTTTCTATGAGGAAATACGTTAACCGTTCGATCTGTGTGATCCAATGGCTGCGATAATATCCGATGGGATGGTATAAATAAAACAAATAAGAATAAATTTAGACCGTCGATGGTTTGGATCGATGGCCTAGATCGTTTGTGTTTGTTTTGTGAGTTGGATCTGAAGGGGATGTGGCATTATTTGGTTGGTTCGCAAAGGTGGGATGGATTTCCAACATGGACTGGAGAGGGGTGGACCTGGACCGGGTCAAATGGATTTAGCACAATGTTTTGGGCTAAAATTAATTTGATAAATAGCCACATTGTATTTAATTTGTGCATTTGCAATTGTAGCCCTTTGATCTTTAATCCCTTTAAAATAAACTTAATTAAATATGATAGAAAATATAATCATCAAATACACTATAGATTACTGTAATTAACTAATTATTTATTAAACACTTTATTTTCTAAATTATGAAACTAATTTCGGATTAGTTTAAGCAATAAGTGACTTAATAAAAAATCAAAGGTTAATTCGTTAAATTAATTTTAAAACTTGTGTAACAAACTATAAAGGTTATTTTAATTATTTCAAAATACTAAGGGTAATATATTTTATAAATATTTAATTATTAATTGAACACTATTAATTACTTATTTATATTATATTTATATAACAATAAGTATTATTGATTAGAAAATATTTTCAACACATTTATTACAAATTCTTAAGTATAAATAATTTAATTTTAAAAGGGAGGGTCAAAATTTGTCGTCAACAATTAGTATTGTTGTTTGATAAATATTGTGGCATATGAGCACGTGGTGTGCGGTTTATAGTGTGTTGTGATTGAGATATGCATGCGGCGGCATAAAGGTGGTGTATATATTGATGTGCATGCGGTGAGATAAAGGAGATACCTATGCGCATGGTGCAAGTAAGGAAAACTACTTCATTATGAGGATGATATGTGATTATGATTTGTGGTACATCGAAGTGACTCTTGTTGTATTACTTTGTTGGAACGGTTTGTGACTTCTTGTGTGTGTCATGCATTTTACGTGATTTGCTGCGTTGTTTTGCTGTACTAATCTGTGCCTCCGTTGTTACGTGATGAATTGGTTGCCAAGATGGATTTACTTACGTGGAGTTATTATCTCATATTCTGTTGAGTTGTTGGTAATATAACGTATTTAAATAAATAAATTGTTATAATACTTTACTTTATTTGATTCTTAAAATAAACTTATTATCTCATTTGATACTTTACTTTATTTAAATTGTTATTGTAACTACCCGACCGGTCACTTTGAGCATTTGCACTTCGTTTGGTAGTTTGAGGGCATGAGTAGCCTCGTATGATGTATTATGACTTGTGTGAATCATCGGTTTTAGTTTTCAGGTTATTCGGAATCGATTTGGAAGAATGAATTTCATTGTTGAAGCTTTAAGTTGGAAGAGCTGACCAAGTTTGACTTTTATGAATTTGACCCCGGAATAGAGTTTTGATGGTTCCATTAGGTCCGGATGGTGATTTTGGACTCGAGCGTATGCCCGGATTTGTATTTGGATATTTCTAGAAGGATTCAACACTAATTGGCATCGGTGGGAAATTTGAATGTTTGGAAAGTTCACAAGTTTGACCGAGAGTTGACTTTGATGGTATCAGACTCGGATTGTGGTTCCGGGAATTTGAATAGCTTCGTTATTTCATTTGGGGCTTGTGTGTAAAATTTGAGTTCATTCCGAGTTGATTTGATATGTTTCAGCGCGAGTTTTGAAAGTTGAAAGTTCATTTAAGTTTGGTTTGCGATTCGTCGTTTCGATGTTGTTAGGTGGAATTTGAGGCCTCGAGTTGGTATGTGTTAGGTTATGTGACTTGTTGGCATGTTTGGACGGTGTCCCGAGGGGGCTCGGGCGTGTTTCGGACAAGTTTCGGCTTATTTTGGTTATATTGGCAGTTCTAGTGCTGGTTCATCGCACCTGCGCAAAATTGGCCGCAGGTGCGGACGCGCTTATGCGATGAAATTCTCGATTCTGCGAATTGTAGGTGTCTTTCTAAGTTTCGCTTCTGCGGAAGAATAAGTGCAGATGCACAAGTGCTTCTGTAGGGTCTGGAACGCTTCTATGAGAGTGGACGTGATCTGGGAGTTCGCTTCTGCGGAGTCGTAAGCGCGGAAGGTGTTCTGCAGGTGCGATCATGGTCCTTGTGAACATCAATTCAGAGTCAGAATTGAGTGAAACTAGTATTGTTGGACTCGTAATTGAATGAGTTATCAGATTTTATAAGTTTCGTTGAGTTCCGAGGCACGAGCCCGAGCTGGACTTTGTGGTTGATTTTGGGCTTTTGATTAATGGTTTGATCTTTATTGATGGGATGACATTTTTGGAGCATCGCTTGGCTTGCTTGGTATTGGATTTGGCTTGCTCGAGGTAAGTAACACTTCTAAACTTGGTGCTGAGGGTATGAAACCCTGAATTACGTGTTATGTGATTGATTTTGAGGTGACGCGCATGCTAGGTGATGGGTGTGTGGGCGTGCACCGTGTGAGTTGTGATTTAGTTGATTCCATGGAATTGTGTAGCCATCTTATCGGAATATTTTTACAGTACACTATGTGTTAGAGCAATTGAGCAGTAATTTATGCTAGAAATCATGTTTAGGCTATATGCTGGCACTATTGGGACCCACAATGGTCGTTCTTCACTGTTGCATTATTTGCTTAATTACAGTTATGTACTCAGTCGCATTTATCATTTCATATCATATCTCAGTATCTGTTATTATATATTGTCACATCTCGTATCATTGATTAGGGCTACTTAGTATGAGCGTTGTGAGCCCGAGAGACTGGAGAGATTGGTGACTGAGTGCCGTGTTGTGAGTGATATATATATATATATATATATATATATATATATATGTGTGTGTGTGTGTGGGGGGGGGGATCGGGTTGCACGCCGCAACAAGCTATATGGATATATATATATATTTGTCGATCAGGTTGCACGCCGCAACAGGCCTTATGGCTATATGTGGATCGAGCTGCATGCCACAACAGGTATTGTACATTGCTGAGTGAATGAGTGTGCTGAGTATTGAGCATGGTGAGAGAGAATGCGAGACAATGAGATTGAGTACTCTGAGAGTGTGAGTACATGATTTCATCACTGAGATACATTATGTTTGACATGCGTACTTGAGATACATGCATTCCCTTCTGCTACCCGGTTTTAGTGACGTTCATGATTTCACTTGTATATTGACATGTAGGTATAGAGATGTATTCTCCTCATGCTATCTGAAAATGAAACATCTTATTTATTGTTGAATGGTTTTTGGAGAAATCACAGTTTTCAAACTTACTCATCTGCTTTTGGGGTTTCCAGTGAAAGATTTGGGATTTACTGTTATACTTAAAAAACATGTCTATTTTTCCGTAATTGTGAACGAGTTGGGCATCTTACCTCTGAGTTATTTTCATGTACCCTTTTATTATATTGTTATGAATTATTGCTGGTTATTGAAGTTGGACTCTGACCCTTGTCCCAACTCGTCACTACTTTCAACCTAAGGTTAGGTTTGTTACTTATTGAGTACATGAGGTCGGTTGTACTCATACTACACTTCTGCACCTTGCGTGCAGATGTTGGATGCTGATGTAGCTGCGTACGGAGGGAGCTAGATTTAAATATGTACCTGCATTCCAGTCATAGCTACCCCTTGATCTTGGTAGCTTTAGTATTTCAGATATGTTCATGTATATTTCAAACAGATTGTGTATTTTATTTTAAACCAACTTTGTAAACTCTATATCGTAGAAGCTCATGATTTGTACTCCCGGTCCTTGGAAAATTCATATATAAAAGAAGTTGTATTATCATTTCTTTTCTTAATAAATCTCATTAAATTGGATAGTTGTTAATTAGCTTACGTGATAGGTTGGGTTAGGTGCCATCACGACTAGTTGGATTTTGGGTCGTGACAAGTTAGTATCAAAGCTCTAGGTTCATAAGTTCTACGAGTCATGAGCAAGTTTCTAGTAGAGTCTTGCAGATCGGTATGATAACGTCCATACCTATCTTCTAGAGGCTACATGGCATTTAGAATAAAATTCCCATCTTTGTTTCCTTATCGTGCGACACGGATTCAGCTAGAAGCGTAACTCTTTGAATTCCTTTCACGCATTTTCATACGGATGTGAGTGCTCGGTATCAGCTGTACATCGACGACATGTGATTCGATGGATGAGGTGCGAGATGTAATTTTGGCATGCTGATGATAGGCCAGTCTAGAGGGCTTGAGGCCGGGTTTTGACCGTAGCTTGTGCATATGGATTTCAGATGTGTGCGCACGAGCTTTTGGGCTTATAAGTCCGGTAGTGTCCCTACTAATAGAAATTGTGGCTCGATGAGTGGTTGGATGACGAGGGTCACACTTTTGTCACACAATCAACCTTAGAAATTTTGCGGAGGGAGTTTCTGCGGCGCATTATGCGACCGTAGAATAGGTCTGCGGGCTGCATAACTACCGCCGACCCAAGCAGATTGTTTTCCAGTTTTTGGCACCAAATTATGCGGCCGATATGCGGACCACATATCCATTATGCGATTGCATACCCTGTTCCGAATCTTCATTTTTGGGGTTTTTAAACCCGACCCTATTTGGTTAAAACATATGCCATAGTCCATTTTTAGCATATTTCTGATATTTTTAGAGTGAGAAAGAGTTCTTAGAGTGGGGAAGTAACCTTCAAACTAATATCCAACAATTCTTGCTCAATCCTTGAAGATTATCAAGAAAGTCTTCATCCTAAAGGTAAGAGTCTATGCCCTAACTCTTAATTTCGAAAATCTACTAAAAATGGAGTAATTAGTAAGACAATTTTTCGGTGTGGGAGTCGTTACCTTGCATGCATGTGTTATCAAATAATGTAGGAAGGTTGTGAGCTAAAATGGTAGAGAATGGGTTGAGGAATGATAGAATCATTCCTAAAATGGCCTTAAAAACATTAATGCACACCTAATGTTTGATAATGTGCTCAAATGAACTAGAATCATGACCATCTTCCTAATTTTGGTCCAACTTGTTATATTTCTAAAATAGATCGAAGTGCTAAGAATTACGGAACGTTTTAAAGTTTAAGTAAGATCAATTGAGGTATGTTGGCTAAACCCCCTTCTTCTTAGAATCGAATCCCATGGTGTCCATGTAATTGGTGTAAGTCCTAAATTGATCATTATAGAATTGGATATTCCTAATGTGTTTGTGTTGAAGGATGTATGTTCAATATTTATTCTAAATTCTTCATCATGACATCTTTCCATTTGAGGATGTGTTCAAAATGTGGAATATATGTTAGAAATGTTAAGACTTCGTGTCAAGATCGAATAAAGGTTGTTATGCCAAATTGTATAAAAAGCCTCTATGTGCCTAAGATTCCCAAATTGCTCATATATGAATTTAATGTCTTGAATGGGAAGCCTTATTGTTGTTGATAATGATAATGATGTTTGAATGTGGAAAGGGAAATTGGAAATATGAAATACAGCCAAGTGCCAAGAATGACTTTATAATTGTGGCCACTAGTGCCAATGAAATGAAAGGATTTGGAAGAAGTATGATGTGAGTTGATTGACTGAAAAAGGTAATGTCTCGGGTGAGACGTCTTAGCCGATCGGGCCGTGATCGGACGCCATGCCACACATATGATGGTGACTGTGCTGGAAATGACAATTGATATTGTAGTTATGGTTGATGTCTCAAATGAGACGACCTAGCCGATCGGGTCGTGATCGGACTCTGTGTAAGAATATGGTGGTATTGTGAATTATGGTATATCGGCTCTAAAGATCAACCAACCTAATAACATGGAAATTGACTTGAGAACTTATATGATCCTTACTTGATGTTTTAGTATTGTTTCAAGCTCTTATTTAACTCAATGACTATTTCCCCTAGTATTATTATTCATTCTATTCAGATGGTGTTTAGTATTACATACTAGTACTATTCGATAGTATCAACGTCCCTTTTGCCGGGGGCGCTGCATCTTTAAATGGATACAGGTGGTTCCATAGTAGGCAGTGTTGATCAGCGATAGTGGTACATCCTCTTCCCAACAGACTTGGTGAGCCCCACTTCATCCTGGTGTCATGTATTGTATCTTTTGTTCATATTATTATCACATTTTGAGGTATAGCCGGGGCCTTGTTGCCAGCACTATGATAACTCACTTTTGTATCTTTTGAGGCTCCGTAGACACTATGTGGGTTGTACATAGGTGCTAGAAAAGTCAAACAGATTATGTTGTGTTTTGATCTCTTGTTCCACTCGAATCATAAGAATGTGTGTATCTTGAAACTTAAAAGTGATGTAACCAATGAGACGATCTAGTATTGTATATATGAACTTCCTACTGTCTAATTAATGAAATCATGTCTTCTCTTGATCATGGGTGAGTTGGGTAGAAAGTATCTAACAGGCTTGCTCGACCGGGTTCACTCGGTTGAGCGCTGGTCGCGCTTCCCGAGGTTGGGGCGTGACAAACTTGGTATGAGGGCCTAAGGTTTTAAAGTGTCCTAGGATGTCTCGGAGCCGTGTCTAGTAGAGTCCTTATCGGTGTGTTGTCGACCACATCTATAAGTTGGAGGCTACTTGGACATTTAGGAATAATACCCTTCTTTGATATTCTGGATCGTGCGATGAAACTGATTGTGAAACTGTTCCTCCTCTAATTTGTGCATTCCTTTAATTTTCGGTACATGGAACCTAAGAAGAGAGCAAGGACTGGCCAAAGAGCCAATGCCGCCTCAAGAGTGGCAGTTGATCCTTTATTTGATGATGCGGGTGAATACCCGAGGGGCGAGGATATTCCGCCGACTGGTACACTGCCCGATTCCACTTCACCTGACTAGGCCACACTAGTTCCTGCACCTACTGAGGGTGTAGCAATTCATCCAACTGATATTCCAGTCCCACCTCCATCCCCAACTTCCGATTCTAGTATTTTCGATGGGGATCTTAGGGGAGCTATCCAGATGTTGACACAGAAAGTGGCTTCTCAATCCCAGAGATCAAATGTTGCACCCACTTCTTCTAGCCAACAAGGGGAATATAGTGGTTCCAGGGTGAAAATGTTTCTTCAGTTGGATCCTCCGGTGTTCACGGATGCTAATCCCGAGGAGGTCCCATAGGACTTCATTGACGAGATTCATAAGACTCTCTGGGTTATGCGCGCTACTGAGATGGAGGGAGTGGAGTTGGTCACCTACCGCCTGTAAAGGGTGGCCTATTCTTGGTTTGAGCTGTGGGAGGACTCTCGGGAGGAGGGGATCCCTCCAGGGAGGTGGAGTGAGTTTGCCGACGCTTTCATGGACAATTTCTTGTCGGACGAGACTAGGGCAGCCCGTGCCGCAGAGTTTGAGAACCTTAAGCAAGGAAGTAAGAGAGTGTGGGAGTATCACATGGAGTTCGCACGTCTGTCTAAATATGCCGTTCTCACGTTGCCTACTATGGAGGCTAGAGTGCGCTGGTTTGTGCAGGGCCTTAGCCCCTAGGTTATCAATGAGGCCGCTACAGCTGCTTTGAATTCAGATATTAACTATGGGGAAGATGGTAGCATATTATTAAGCTACAAGGAACCGCAAGTTGAAGATTAGAATGGAGCAAAAGGGTAACAGCAAGGCCCGGTCCGCGAGCAACTTTGGGGATTCATTTGGTGGGGGAAGATCAGCTTTTAGGGGAGGGTCATCAACGTCATCCCAGTCTTTTGCTCAGTCTTCAGCCAGTGCACCGCCAGTAGGGCCCAGTCAGCAGCAGGGGAGTCATTTTAGGCCCAATCAGGGCAACAGGGGACCCCACTAGCAGGGCCGATCAGGAGGGAGATCCAGCAGCAGCGGAAGCCCCCATGCCCCTGGTGTGGGATGATGCACTTGGGGATATGCTACATAGACCTACCTATATGTTACGGGTACAGATTGAGGGTTCATATTCATAGGGAGTGTCGTTCATCCCACCAGGATGAGGGCAAGGGAACAATACAGCCATCCAGTTCTGCAACTGCTACATCTTTAGCACCCCCTCCAGCTCGAGGCACTCCAGCACCGACAGGGCATGGTGTAGTTAGGGGTGGTGCGTAGAGTTGAGGAGGACCCAACCGTTTCTATGCTATGAGTGGTCGCCAGAGCGTAGAGACTTCTCTAGATGTTGTTACAAGTATATTGACTGTCCAGTCTCATGATGTATATGCTCTTATTGATCCTAGTTCCACTTTGTCCTATGTTACCCCTTATGTTGCTATAAAATTTGGGATAGAACCAGAATAGCTTTCTGAGCTGTTCTCTATATCTACTCCGGTTGGCGAGTCTATTGTGGCTGCACAGGTTTATAAGGGTTGTGTTGTCCTAGTACGTAGTCAGGACACCATGGCCGATCTCATTAAATTAGGGATGGTCGATTTTGATGTAATTATGGGAATGGATTGGCTTTATTCATGTTTTTCCAAGCTCGATTGCTGAACTAGAACCGCGAGGTTTGAATTTCCAAATGAGCCAGTTGTTGAATGGAAGGGGGATAATGTGATGCCAAAAGGTAGGTTTATTTCTTACCTTAAAGCCACGAAGATGATTAACAAGGGGTGTATCTATCATTTGGTCTGGGTTACGGACATCGATGCCAAGGCACCTACACTCTAGTCTGTGCCAGTGGTGAATGAATTTCCAGAGGTCTTTCTTGATGAGCTCCCTATGATTCCTCCATACAGGAAGATTGATTTTGGGATTGATGTGATGGCAGGAACGCATCCTATATCTATTCCGTCCTACAGGATGTCACCAGCAGAATTATAGAATGGATTCATCCGACCGAGTGTGTCACCATGGGGCGCACCGGTTCTCTTTGTGAGGAAGAAAGATGGATCACTGAGGATGTGTATTGACTACCGGCAGCTCAACAAAGTCACAATAAAAAACAAGTACCCATTACCAAGAATAAATGATTTGTTTGATTAGTTACAGGGTGCTAGGTACTTCTTCAAAATTGATTTATGGTCCTGGTACCACCAATTGAAGATCAGGGAGCAGGATATTCCGAAAATAGCTTTCAGGAGCCGTTATGGGCACTTTGAATTTCTAATAATGTCTTTTGGGCTAACAAATGCCCCGACAACTTTCATGGATCTTATGAATCGGGTTTTTAAGCCTTTTCTCGATTCCTTTGTGATATTGTTCATTGACGATATTCTTGTGTATTCACAAGGTTGAGAGAACCATGTCAATCACCTCAGGGCAGTTTTGCAGACTCTTCATCAACAACAATTGTACGCGAAATTTTCAAAATGTGAATTTTGGTTCGCATCTGTCACATTCTTTAATCATGTTGTCTCTAGAGAAGGAATTAAGGTTGATCCTCAAAAGATTGCAGCGGTGAAGAATTAGCCTAGACCTACAACACCAACCGAGATTCGCAGTTTCTTGGGCCTAGCAGGGTATTACAAGAAGTTTGTGGAGGGGTTCTCTACTCTTGCCTCTTCGTAGACTAAATTGACTCAGAAAGCGGTTAAGTTCCAATGGTCTGATGCTTGTGAAAGGAGCTTCCAGGAGTTGAAATCAAGATTGACTACGGCACCGGTGTTGACCCTGCCAGGGGGTACAAATGGGTTTGTGGTATATTGCGATGCTTCAAGGATCAGGCTCGGATGTGTATTAATGCAACACGACAAGGTTATAACTTATGCTTCTAGGCAACTCAAGAATCATGAAAAGAACTATCCAACACATGACTTAGAACTTGCGGCAGTGGTTGTTTCATTAAAGATTTGGCGTCATTATTTGTATGGGGTCCACGTGGATGTATTCATGGACCACAAGATCCTTCAATATATTTTCAAATAGAAGGAGCTGAATCTGAGGCAGAGAAGATGGCTTGAGTTACTCAAGGATTATGACATCGATATTCTATATCAACCGGGGAAAGCCAATGTGGTGGCGGATGCTCTTAGCCGTAAATCTATGGGTAGTTTGGCTCACTTGGAGGCATGTCAAAGGCTGTTGGCTAGGGAGGTTCACCAGTTAGCTAGCTTGGGAGTTCGTCTTGCTGACTCCATTGAAGGAGGGGTAATTGTACAAAATAAGGCTGAATCATTTCTGGTCGTGGAAATCAAAGAGAAGCAATACGATGATCCATTATTGGTACAATTGAAGGAGGGGATTCAAAAACATAAAACTATGCCTTTTACTATTGACACAGATTATGGTACACTAAGGTAACAAGGGCGGCTATGTGTTTCAAATGTAGATGATCTCCGGGAAAGAATCATGATCGAGGCTCACACTTCCAGGTATTCCGTGCACCCGGGCTCTACAAATATGTATCATGATCTCAAGGAAGTCTATTGGTAGAAAGACATGAAAAGGAATGTGGCGGACTTTGTGGCAAGATGTTCGAATTGTCAGTAAGTGAAGGCCGAACACCAACATCCTAGTGGGTTGGCACATAGAAATTCCATATGTGGAAGTGGGAAATGATTAATATGGATTTTTTGGTAGGATTACCATGCACTCCGCACAAGTTTGATTCAATTTGGGTGATTGTTGACCGGCTCATGAAATCAGCACATTTCTTGCCAGCTAAATCTACTGACATAGCGAAACAGTATACTCAGTTGTATATCAAGGAAATAGTCAGGCTGCATGGCACTCCAGTTTCTATCATTTTCGACCGCTGGGCTCAGTTCACAACCAATTTGTGGTAGAAATTTCAGCAAGGTTTGGGTACTCAGGTGAATCTTAGTACAACCTTCCATCCACAGACCGATGGGCAGGCAGAGCGGACTATTCAGACGCTTGAGGATATGTTGTGTGCTTGTGTTCTTGACTTCAAGGGTAGCTGGGATGATCATTTGCCACTCATAGAATTTGCTTACAACATCTTCCATGCTAGTATTCAGATGGCACCATTTGAGGCATTATATGGTAGGAGATGTAGATCTCCCATTGGGTGGTTCGAGATTAGGGAAATTGAGTTAATAGGACCAGACCTCATGCATCAGGCTATGGAAAAGGTTAAAATTATTAAGGATCGGTTGAAAACTGCTAAGAGTCATCAAAAATCCTATTCGGATGTTCGTCGCAGAGACTTAGAGTTCAAAGAAGATGATTGGGTATTCTTGAAGGTTTCCCCCATGAAGGGTATAATGAGGTTTGGAAGGAAAGGGAAATTGAGTCAGAGGTATGTCGGGCAGTACAAAATCATTCAAAGGATTGGTCAGGTGGCGTACAAGCTCGAGCTACCACCCGATATGTCGTTAGTGCATCCAGTATTCCATGTGTCTATGTTGAAGAAGGTAGTTGGAGATAAGTCAGCTATTGTGCCGGTTGAGACCATTGAGGTTAATGAAGAACTGTCATACGAAGAAATTCCAGTTGCCATTCTTGATTGGAAAGTTTGAAAGTTAAGGAATAAAGAAATTGCCTCCGTGAAGGTGTTATGGCGAAACTAGCAGGTTGAAAAGGCTACTTGGGAGGCTGAGGAAGAGATGAAAAATAAGTATCCTTACTTGTTTGTATAATATATGTAACCTTTTTATAAAACTGTCGCCTATGAATATTTTTTGTATCACTTGTTCAGTTAATGTAAAGGTGCTTCTTTCTAAATATATTATATGGGAGGCTACAATTGGTGCTGTTATGAGTTATGTTACGTCATTGGTTTATGTATATGTTTTAAGGATGTGTTTCTGGGACTCTCTGAGAGGTGGATAGGCCTAGTAACAGGGGAAACTCTGGCGAAATTTTTGGAAATTTAGGGAGTTAGTCAAATTTGGGGCTGCTGGTGTGTGGTATGAAAACTAAGTTGTAGAAGATGCTAATAATGAACCTCGACCATCATTTGAGGTCGAATGATCTTAAGTGGGGGAGGATCTAAGGTCCCATGAATTTCTTCCTAAAAACCGGGGTTCCGTGATATCGCGGTTCAGACTTTTTGGATTGGACAGTGCGCTGGGGAGTTGAAGGAAAATATTTGGCAGAAATAGGAATTTCTATGGCCCATTATGCGGCCGCATAATCACTCTGCGGGTCGCAGAATGGCCACATATTGGAGAAGCTACTTGGGCCATTTTTATGTCAATTTCGCGGCCAGTTAGGCGATCACACAACCATTTTGCGAGCCACACTTTTGCCGCACAATCAGCCTTAGAATTTTTGCAGAGGGAAGATCTGCAGTGCATTATACGATCGCAGAATAGGTCTGCGGGCCGCATAACTACCGCAGACTGAGGTAGGTTTTTTTTCTAGTTTTTGGTACCAAATTATGCGGCCGATATGTGGACCGCATATCCATTCTACGATCACATATGCGACCGCATACCCTATTCCGGAGCTTCATTTTTATGGGTTTTTTAACCCGACCCTATTTCGTTAAAACATATGCCATAGTCCATTTTTGAGCATATGTCTAATATTTTTAGAGTGAGAAAGAGTTCTTAGAGTGGGGAAGTAACTTTAAACCTAATATCCAACAATTCTTGCTCAATCCTTGAAGATTATCAAGAAAGTCTTCATCCTAAAGGTAAGAGTCTAAGCCCTAGGTCTTAATTTCAAAAATCTACTAAAAGGGGAGTAATTAGCAAGACAAGTTTTGGGTGTGGGAGTTGTTACCTTGCATGCATGTGTTATCAAATAATGTAGGAAGGTTGTGAGCTAAAAATGGTATATAATGGGCTGAGGAATGATAGAATCTTTCTTAAAAGAGCCTTAAACACATTAATACACACCTAGTGTTTGATAATGTGCTCAAATGAGCTAAAGTCATGGCCATCTTCCTAATTGTGGTCCAACTTGTTATATTTCTAAAATAGATCGAAGTGTTAAGAATTTCGGAACCTTTTAAAGTTTAAGGAAGCTCAATTGAGGTATATTGGCTAAACCCCCTTCTTATTAGAACCGAATCCCATGGTGTTCATGTAATTGGTGTAAGTCCTAAATTGATCATTATAGAATTGGATATTCCTAATGTGTTTGTGTTGAAGGATGTATATTCAATATTTATTCTAAATACTTCATCATGTCATCTTGCCATTTGAGGATGTAATCAAAATGTGGAATATGTGTTAGAAATGTTAAGAATTCATGTCAAGATCGAGTAAAGGTTGTTATGACAAATTGTATGAAAAGCATCTATGTGCCTAAGATTCCCAAATTGCTCATATGTAAATTTAATGTCTTGAATGGGAAGCCTTATTGTTATTGATAATGATAATGATGTTTGAATGTGGAAAGGGGAACTGGAAATATTAAATACGGCCAAATGCCAAGAATGACTTTATAATTGTGGCCACTAGTGCCAATGAATTGAAAGGATGTGGAAACAATATGATGTGAGATGATTGACTGAAAAAGGTAATGTCTGGGGTGAGACGGCCTAGATGATCGGGCCGTGATCGGAAGCCATGCTGCACACATGGTGGTGACTGTGCTGGAAATGATAATTGAAATTATGGTTATGGCTGATGTCTCAAATGAGATGACCTAGCCGATCGGGTCATGATCGGACTCCGTGCAAGAATACGACGGTATTGTGAATTATGGTATATAGGCTCTAAAGATCACCCAACCTAATAACATGGAAATTGACTTGAGAACTTATGTGATCCTTACTTGATGTTTTAGTATTGTTTCAAGCTCTTATTTAACTCATGACTGTTTCCCCTAGTATTATTATTCATTCTATTCAGATGGTGTTTAGTATTACATACTAGTACTATTCGATAGTATCAACGTCCCTTTTGCCGGGGGCGCTGCATCTTTAAATGGATACAGGTGGTTCCATAGTAGGCAGTGTTGATCAGCGATAGTGGTACATCCTCTTCCCAACAGACTTGGTGAGCCCCACTTCATCCTGGTGTCATGTATTGTATCTTTTGTTCATATTATTATCACATTTTGAGGTATAGCCGGGGCCTTGTTGCCAGCACTATGATAACTCACTTTTGTATCTTTTGAGGCTCCGTAGACACTATGTGGGTTGTACATAGGTGCTAGAAAAGTCAAACAGATTATGTTGTGTTTTGATCTCTTGTTCCACTCGAATCATAAGAATGTGTGTATCTTGAAACTTAAAAGTGATGTAACCAATGAGACGATCTAGTATTGTATATATGACCTTCCTACTGTCTAATTAATGAAATCATGTCTTCTCTTGATCATGGGTGAGTTGGGTAGAAAGTATCTAACAGGCTTGCTCGACCGGGTTCACTCGGTTGAGCGTCGATCATACTTCCTGAGGTTGGACGTGACAACATGTAGCTATAAGGATGGTGGGAAGGTAATTGAGCTAATATGAGTAAACTCTTGGAATTGAATGCATTGTGGAGTGAAGGAAATCTTGTAGAAGAACCTTGGAGTCGAATTTGCACACCTAGTGTTTGATAAAATGCTCAAATGAGTTGATACCATGAATATCTTCCTAATTTATGTTCAATTTTGTTATGTCTCAAAGTAGATTGGGATTGATAGGATTTCTGGAACATTATAGTAATTTAAGGAATGCTCAAAGGAAGGTATGCTGGCTAAAATTCTTTCTTAGAATCGAATTCCATAATGTCCCCATAAGCTTCAAGTATGGTTGGTTCAAGTTCCTAATTCGCATGTTCCGAGTTGTTCCTAATAATTTAAATTATCTCGAGTAAACAAAGTGTTGAAAGTTGTGTTCAAAACGTGTTCCGAATGTTCCTATTACATTATGTTATCCTTCGAGAATGTGTTCACAAATAATATTTGTATTAAAATGTTATGTCTTTGAGAAGTGTTTCAAATGAATGTTATGATGCAAATTGTGTGAGAAAAACTCGATATGCTTAAGATTCTTAATTGCTCATATGCGTACCTAAAGTCTTGATTTGAAATGCATTATTGTTGATAATCTATAAAGATACTTCAAAGTGAAAGAAGTGGGTTGAAGATATAAAGTGTGGCCACCGTGCCAATAATGAAAGTTTTACTTGTGGCCAATGGTGCCAATAAAATGAAATGATGTGACAAACGTTATGGAATGAGCCTTGATACAATTGTTTCAAGATGACTTCGAAAATAGATTTGCCTAAAAGCTTATGTACTCGAGTCATGCCCAAATGTGGTTGTTTTTACTAATGCTATGCTTTGTAAGTATTTTCAATGTGTTTTAAGCTCTTACATATTCATGAGTTGAAATTGTGCATTGCACTTTTGGGGGAAAAGTATTTCAAGAATAAATGGTGTGTTACTCGTTAATGATTTTAACTTGCGCTTTGATTGCCAAACATTTTACTCAATTTCTTGGACAGAGATCCACTATGTTGACAGTATTCATTACAAATAAACTTAAAGTTTGTTTTTCGGAATATTCTATATGTTAATGTTTATGATGATGATCCTTGAATGTAAAGAAATGGAAGTGTGGAATGTGAAATAGGGCCATTGTGCCACGAAAGAAGAATCATATGTATGGACAATAGAGCCAATGAAATGATGATGTTGTAAGTGGTTGAAAGTACTAATGAATCTATATATGGTGTGAAAGGTTATGAGGATGCAATTGTATTTATGTTTACCTTGTATGAAAATCAAAAATAGCTTTGGGAGTATCGTTAGTCACCGAGGAAGGGTAGGTGGGAACAACCTAACCCCAAAACTACACGTGACGGTGTAGGAGTGCATTGTGATTATTCCCCGTATTTGAGATGAAATTGATGTGATAAGAATATTCCCCTTAATTGGGATGCGATGATTGCTAGCAAAAGGGTGATGTCAATCCACACGACATTGTGGTGAGATGACCTAGCTGATCGGGTTGATGGTAGGCTATAATCTCATGTTTTAGTCGATTATTATATTCTAATTTACTGCACTTTAATTGAGTTTGAGCGTTAAATGCTAGTGTTTTACACTGATTGTGTGTTTTATGCTTTGTAGGAGTGTTTCCGAGCTATGTAGATGTTATGGAATGAATTTGAGTGTTTTGGAGCTTTGATGTCTGAGTACAATACCAAGGTATTAAGCCGGGATTGCGTTCGGGGGTTGAGAACAACATCTGGATATCAGAAAAATCCATACTTAGAGAAACCCCAACTGTTGAGGCGCGTAGGGTGCCGAGGTAGGCCATTTACCTGAAGTCTGTCATAAATCAACTCTCTCAACTTCCCAACTAATGCCCCGCATGGCGTGTCACCCCATGCGACTCGCCTGTGCAGTCTTTACAGAGTTATTTTCCTATTTTGCTTGGGAGAAGGTGTTTTCATCTGGGCCCGACCCTACTTAGTATAAATACATGTAAAAATGTTATTTTATGGACTTTTGACACATCTTAGACCTAATTAAGCAAAGGAAGAGGTGGAGAAGCAAACACTCAAGGATTTCATCATTCAATCCTCATTCAAGACAACAATTTGGATTGTTTTATGTTTTCCTTTAACTTAAACATTGTTATGATGAATTACTCCATATTTGTGGAGTAGTTCTATTTAGGGTTTGATGTATTTGGTGTATTGATACTTTTTTGTGGATAATTAACTTTTGTTTTATGTATTGAATCATTTTGGATGTTTTAATTGTCATATCTATATTCACTTGTTCGTGTAATCGAGAGAGGCATAACTTGTGATATTGTTGCATTATATTTCGTTGGTTGAATTCATTAAATCATCTTAGTAATCGGAAGAGGCTAGTTGAATTGTTGATTAAACTTAGTTAGGAGGATAATCGAGAGAGGTTCTTCTAAATACCAATCCACTACGAATTCTTGCATATCTTCACGTGCTTAAAGTTGGTTCATCTTGTGACGTTGAGGCTTAATCGAGAGAGGAGTTTCTACTAATAAATTGAACTAATAACCAAGTGAATTCGAGAGACTCACTTGAACATTAGAAGTGAATTATCCAGATTTAAATCCCAAACATTTGTCTGGCACCTATCCTATCAATCCTATCATCTCCCAATTGATAACTTCCTTTGCTCAATACTTGCGTTGATTGTAATTATTCGATAGTTTAGACTCTTAGTTAATTTTATTTTAAATCACATAAATCTCCATTGTTGATCATCTTAGATAGCAATATAGAAACAAACTATGATAATACTGTCTAACTCCAATCCCTGTGGATACGATATTTTAATTTACTATATTCGACTAGCGAGCATATTTTAGTGTGTGTTTTGCGTTCATCAGTCGAGATCGCCATGTTGCACACATGGTGCTAATTATAATTGTGATTACACCTCCACCCGCACACATTGGGGTGAGGCGGCAGGGCCTCTTTCGGTAGAAGTTATTGTGATTGGATGTCTTTGGTGAGACGGCTTAGCCGATCGGATTGAGATCGGACTCCGTGCTAAAAGTACGGTGGTATTTTTATTGGATGTCTCTTATGAGATGGCTTAGCTGATCGGGCCGTGATCGGACTCCGCGCTAAATTCATGATGGTATATCAGTACTAAAGATCTCCCAAACAAAAATAGCATTATCTTCGTTTTTGATTATCATCTTCATAGTATTATCTTTGTATTTTGAAAACTGTTATGTTTTAACTTGGCATTTGGATATCATTGATCGTTGCTTATTGTTTCCATGGTTTTCCTTTCTTATATTGGCATTTTATTTTGAAAGAGGACATTTAGCTTTACATACTAGTACTATTCCATATGTACTAACGTCCTTTTTGCCGGGGGCGTTGCATCTTACAATGGATGAAGGGGGTTTATCAGAGGGCATCTTTGGTTCTCGTTAGCAGTTACTCCATATTTAGTAGGTTTTGGTGAGTCCTACTCTATTCCAAGCCTAATGTAATTTGATGTTGTACGTTGTGTTATGAGGTATAGTCGGGGCCTTGTTGCCGTAACTTCCATACTACTCTTATGTTGTACTTAGAGGCTCAGTAGACAGGTTGTGGGTGGTGTTTGATGTTGAAAATTGAACTAGAAGTGTTGGTATTTGGAAAATATGTTTTTCATTATACCTACAAACTTGTAATATTTTGGAAATTTTAAATGAAGCTGCGAATGGTAATGAAATGGGTGTTGTTTATGAAATCCTTTCAATGTTTAGTTAATGGAGTACATATCTACTCTATTCATGGGCAAGGTCGGGTAGAAAGTATCTAGCAGGCTTGCTTGACCGGGTTACCTTGGTTGAGCACCAGTCGCGCTCCCCGATGTCGGGGCGTGACAAACTTGGTATCAGAGCCTAAGGTTTTAAAGTGTCCTAGGATGTCTCGAAGCCTTTTCTAGTAGAGTCCTTATCGGTGTGTTGTTGACCACATATATAATTAGGAGGCTACATTGGCATTTAGGAATGTCACCCTTTTTCAGTTTTCCAGATCATGCGATAGAGCTCAAGATAGGAAGCTAATCTCCTCGTCATGTCTCATTGTCCAGATGAGTAGCCCACGAGGTCGAGGCAGCGAGGAGGGATTTAAAGAACCCGTTGCTAGGGGAAGTATACATGTTCCTATAAATGTCACGACGCCACCAGATCATGTGGTGAGAGCACCTAAGAAACGAAAGAGGGTTGTTTGTACCAATAAACCAGAATGTTTGATTTGTAAGAAGCGCCAATTAGGGACATGTTGGATAACTCTTGAAATATGTTATGGCTTTGGAAAGAGGGGGTATAAGAAGAACAAATGCCCTACGTTGGGTACACCCATCTCGGTCTGCCCGATATGCGGGAAGGCATATTTGGCGTCGTGTTGTAAGTATGCTCAGGAATGTGTTAGTAGTTGAAGGCTTGGGAAATTCCAAAGGCCCACACAACAACTTGGTATAGAGATTTTTACTCTCGCCGTAAAGGCCTGGAGGAAGGATAGGGGGATGCTTATGGAGTATGCAAAAAGGGTAAAAGTCAAGTCAGTAGGGCGAGTCAGTTTAACGAACCTCATCCCCGTTGCATGAACTGTAGGGGATATCATTCGGGGGTATGTCACTATGGTACCAATGTATGTAATGGATGTGGAGTCGAGGGGCATCAGTTAAGGTACTGCCCTTTCAAACTAAAATCACCAAGTAAGTCACTCCTTGCTATATCATTATGAACACCGCATAACCTTTCCTTGTTGTATTGTATATGTACACCCATATTGAAGAGCCTTCATAAACATGGTCTTAACAAGACGCTGAATCACAAAACATTGCATGTACTTACTTTCTGAATGAGACGAATTATTCGAGAAGTCTCTTTATCACAATTCTCTTACTTACAATATCTTGAGGAATTGAGTTCTATAATGATTTCCTTGAATTGAGTTATAACCCTAGGCTAATACTTCCTACTTGCTTCCATAATATTCTCAACAAGGGACTATATCTAATGAATTTCTTATAGAACCTTCTGATTAGAATGGATAACATATGCTCACTTGTACCTGTGCACACACCATCATAATATTTTCTACATGGCATCGAATCCAATGTAAAGCAGCATAGTGCTGAGATCCTTCTTGAGCCACTCTTTCTCTCTCCGGTGTATGTGGCTCCTATGGTTTGAACAATCGCTTTACTCCTTTGTGGATATTATCATGAAACATTTTCACTGTCTAGCAGCATGAGAGAATATCTTAGCACCCATCATATGTGTACTTGTCAATTGAAAGGGGTCACATTTTCGAATAAAGTTCCTCTGAAACTTGGGATCCTCACAAATTCGTAAGAGGAATATCTATTGTTCGCCCATCTCAGTATAACTTTCATGTCCACCTAGATCATGCCCCAGTGAGTAACTCACTTTATTCCTAGTATTGTATTTGCCCATGTTATAGCCTGGTATTGCCGCTTGAGAGTTATTATAGTAGAAACGTGTCCAGCTCATTACAAATGTTCATTTTTTGTTTACATCTCTACAACGTTTTCTAACTGTATTCCTTAGTTATTAAATTCATTGTGCTAGTTTCCCGACACTTGTTGGATAACCATGAGAGATTAGATCCTTCCATATGCTGTTGTAACACTTCATTTCACATAAGTATCCTTAATAGGCTCTCCGTCAAGACCGAATGCATGATTTCATCCCAATATTAAAATGTCGTAGGTATATGGTTTCACTCGTGTGTGGTTGAAAGTTAAGTAGACTTATCGCGACCTTTCCCTCCCCACTTTAGGTGGATGTTCCAGATTTTGACACATTTCATAAGAATATTGATTTGAAAGACAAGTTTGACGTATCTCTAGTCCTCTCATATAAGATCAACCATCAAGAAGGGTTAAGCTATCAGAATGATAATAATCTAACATGTGATCGAACTCTTTTTTCAAACTCATGGGCTTGTGGCATAGATTCCTTGTGTCAGTTAGTGTTAAGAGTGTAATGCAACTTCATGTATTTTGAAACCAATATCATATTCAGGGTGCTAGAATATTCTCATTTCGAGTTAAGATGATTTTCTCTACGCTCCAGGAGGAGGCTGGTGTCACGTACTTGGCTATTTACTATGGCTATACAAGGCACATACGGAGTGAAACATTTGTTATTGCCATTTTCATAACTCATAGTCTTCCAAGAATAACTGATGCTAATGTCCTTATCCTCTTGATCATGCCTCCTATATATCACATGTATAGAATGCCTCACTTGGTTTTACATCTCAGGGTCATGTACATGGCTCCTACATTATCAATGCCTACTAGGCAACTCTATGCCTCATTTGTTGAACCAATGATGTCACCACAATGAATTATGATGTCTGCGCTATTGGTAGTAACCTTCACATCTCTTAGGATATAACTTCCTAAACTGCATGTGATCAACACATTGATGAATTCTTAAAAAATTCCAGCTCCATCTCGAACCCCATTGTTCCTCCTTGTATTAGATCTATGGGGGCTGAAGGTTCAAACATGTCACAGAAGGAGCATCATCCCATGATCAAACATGTTGGGTAGGAAACTTTATGGTCATCTTCATGCTAGCACATCTTAGAATAATTGATGAAGGTCGCCAAAGGATTAATTTGGGTATGAAACTTTATGGTCAACTTCTCCATAAAGATATTATGTGAATTGCTAATAAAGGTAAAGTCCGTGTAGTCACATTAGGCCTTATGGAACCCTAAAGTAAATAGGTCAAACTATGAGTATGATATTTCCCCATCTCTGTCCTCCATGCACCCGATGCATCATGTATCTAGGTTCCAAAAGTTAGTTGGAAATCCTTTGTCAGTCACTCCGGTGGAACCTATTGAAGGTAAGGTTAATTGGTAATTTACTTATGAGAGGTACCTAATTGTCATCCTTGTTAGATAGGTTCGGGAGTTGATATTGCCTCCGTTAATGTGTTATGACGAAGTCTGTGAGTCAAGGGAGTCACCTCGAAGGCTGAGAGTGTTGTGAAAAGAATGTATTCTCAGTTGTTTATATAGCCAGATGGTTGTGGTTCGAAAGGTACTTTCTATGTCTTATGATTCAAATATGTGCAGTTCATGTCTGTATACAACTTTTGATAATATAACACACGTAATACTGAGATTAGTGTTGTTGATATATTTGTAAATCTTTGACGAGTTGTAGATGTGTTGTTAGGGTGGTTTTGACGATTCTCTGGCAGTGGATATGCGCACTTACAGGGGAAACTCTGCCAAGATTTCTGAAATTTTTTGGAGTTAATCAAAATTTGGGAGCTTGAGATGTGTGAAAGAAGAGACGAGTTATGTTGGGTGTGCTGGGTGGACTCTACGTTTCATTCGAGGATGAATTATCCTAAATAGGGGAGAATGTAAGCCCACGTAGAATTTCTCCAAGGAATTTAAGGTTTCGTGGTGCCGAGGTAGGCTAATGTGTTTGAGGATTGTAGAAAATGAGCCACGGTATGGACTTTTTGGGTTGAAGAATGCACTGAAGTTTTGATGGGAATTTTTGGCAGAAGAAGGCAATTATGCGGTCAATTTCGCGACCGCAGAACTCTTTAGCGGACCGCATAAGCATCGCAGACTGGAATAGAAAATGGGCGAATTTTGAAAACCAATTCTGCTGGCTGCATAAAAATTATGCTGCCCATATAATGATTCCGCTACTCTCATAACGATTCTGCTACCACATAATTGACTTCGGGGGTCATTTTTAAAAAATTTTCTTATCCGACCCTATTTTGATATAAGGCCTTAGGGGGTCATTTTAGAAGGAAATATCTTATATTTTAGAGAGAGGAGAGAGCTATTCTAGAGAGATAAGGGAGGGTACCAACATCTTCATGCTTCAAATTCTTGCTCAAGCTTTGGAGATTCATGGGAGAAATCCACAAGATCTTTATCTAATAAGTAAGGTTCTACTCTCTAGCCCTAAATTTCATGATTTGGACTGAAAGTAGGTAATGAGAAATGTGATTCTTGGGTATGAGAGTTGTTATCTATGCATGCATGTAGCTATAAGGATGGTGGAAAGGTAATTGAGCTAATATGAGTAAACTCTTGGTATTGAATGGTTTTGGAGTGAAGAAAATTTTGTAGAAGAACCTTGTAGTTGAATTTGCACACCTAATATTTGATAAAATGCTCAAATGAGCTGAAACCATGAATATCTTCCTAATTTATGTTCAATTTTGTTATGTCTCATAATAGATTGGGATTGCTAGGATTTTCGAAATATTATTGTAATTTAAGGAATGCTCAAAGGAAGGTATGTTGGCTAAACTTCTCTCTTAGAATCGAATTTCATAATGTCCCCATAAGCTTCAAGTATGGTTGGTTCAAGTTCCTAATTCCCATATTCCGAGTTGTTCTTAATAAATTCAATTATCCCGAGTAAACAAAGTGTTGAAAGTTATGTGTTCAAAACATATTCTGAATGTTCCTATCACATTATAATATCCTTCGGGAATGTGTTCACGAATGATATGTGTATTAAAATGTTATGGCTTTGAGAAGTGTTTCAAATGAAAGTTTTGATGCCAAATTATGTGAGAAAAACTCGATGTGGTTAAGACTCTTAATTGCTCATATGTGTACCTAAAGTCTTGATTTGAAATGAATTATTGTTGATAATCTATAAAGATGCTTGAAAGTGAAAGAAGTGGGTTGAAGATATAAAGTGTGGCCACCATGCCAATAATGAAAGTTATACTTGTGGCCAATGATGCCAATAAAATGAAATGATGTGACAAATGTTATGGAATGAGCCTTGATTCAACTGTGGTATTAACATTTGTACCTTTCTTCAGCAAATACTTGACGAGTTCCAGGTGAGATCCTTGGGCAGCATAATGAAGGGGAGTCATACCCTTACGATTGCATGATTTGACAGACACTCCAGAACTAATCAGAAGCCTAACAACCTCTAAATGACCTTTTTGAGCGGCAAAGTGAATTGCACCCATGTCATCCATAGCAGAAGCACCCACATCGGCTTTGTTCTTGCAGAGATAATCCACTATCTGGGCATGCCCAGACCATGCTGCTAGATGGAGCCTGAAGTTCATTTCAAGTCAACAGTAAGGTAAAAAGATAATAAATTACTGCATCAAAGCGACTTGACTCACTTGACAGTTTAAAAAAAAATCCAGATATTAGGAAAAAAAAACACAAAGGGGCATCCAAAACTGGCCATATGTTGGTAGTATTTAAGTCATCCAGAGGCAGAAGCTCACAAGGAAAAGGATTGAAAACTGAAACACAAGGCGAGACTGTCGATATCAATTTCAATATCTATTAATTTTGATATGATTAAGTACTTGAATGAAATCTTTAGAGAAAAAAAGGACAAGACAAATGAGATAGTAAACAAATGTTAGGTAATGAAGTGTTGATAACCGTGGTGAGAACAAAATCAACTACAAAGGAGACTTCTGGAGATAAGACAATATCATTAAGCATCATCCATCCTTTCTTCTCATGTAGAGACAATTGAATTTACCAAACTTATTCAAGATACTATTCAATATTCACTTTCTTTCTCCTTTTTAATGATAATGGTAAAGTTCATGCCAACTTGCAAACACCTCTATTGTTCCACCGACTACCTACATCCTCCCACCAGCACATGTATTATTCAGGCTTCACTAACGAGTCATTTGTTTGACTTCCCAATATATACTTTTTCTTTTTAATTATTTTTTTTAATTCAGACGTCTTTGTAAGGTTATAAAACTGTACCAACTTTAAGTGCACAACTTTATGCCTACGGAAACAATCTGTTCACAGCCAGCAATAAGAAATAGAAATTTTCTGTGATGAATATTCTTGATAACTCAAAACTGGATCTTTCTGACAACAGTATGATAATGTGGAGAGAGAATGTTATCAGCTAGAAAAGATATAACATTAGCCATACAATATATTTAGAACATTGATTTTTTAATAAATTATATTTAGAACATTGCTTTACATGTAAAAGGGATAAAGCCACTCACAAAGCAAGTGTTACAAAGTGCGATAGTTACACAATCTTAGACTTGTGATGCAAAAGACTAAACTTTACTTGTAAAACTTTGTGAAGATCCCCTTAAACAATTGATAACAGCACAAATTGACCATCCTTTCTTGGCCATGCCAAACCCTGACAGATGTTTGTGTTTTAACTCAATATAGCCACCTTAAGCACTTCCTCTCCCTCCTTTTAAAATCATAAGTACATGATGAGACTAAGCTGAAGCTCCATCGTGTGAAGTTTTTTCATACGTCAATGAATATCCTTTGTCCATTTACTTTTTAAGACTTAAAAAAATTTAGTAGTTAGTAAAAATAAAAGATAGAAAATTTTACATATTCTTTTTGCTTAATAGTGCTTCCCCAAGGATGAAGAAACATCGCCATAAGGTCCATAACAATTCCCTAACAATCTTATCTATTTCTCTTGCTACCTTCTTCCATACCCTGCCCCAACTCTGTTCCCAACCAGCAGCCTCACCAATCCCTCAAAATTCTCTTGGACCACTAAATTATGCCCTTGCACAAACTACATCATAGCTCTTTACTACTAAAGCTTGCTATTGCTTGCAATCATCTCCATACCTTGTAGGATTGGTATGTCAACATCCTGAGAGCAACTTGTGTTAATTTATTTTTTATGAAGTAAGATAATTTCATTAAATGGCATCAAGAAGAGGCATAGCAAAAATATACTATAAAAGTGTGGCTGCTCATATACAAAAACTTATTGAATAACTAAGGAGCAGACACAATCCAAAAAAGATTCAAAGCTAGTTGTAGGGGCCTGGTTGAACCAACTAAATAAATTGATTAGACAAGTTTCTTTAAGAGAGTGATTAGGAGTTGAAATTCCATCTAAACATCTGCGATTTCTCTCATTCTAGATACACCAAAAAATAGAAGCAGGAATCATTTGTCAAGTTTTTTGATGGATTTTCCAACTCTCCATGAGCACCAGCCCTCATAAGCATCCTTGATATTGTAAGGCATGACCTAGGCAAGTTCAAAAACTGATAAAAATATGTTCCATATGTCAGCTGCTACTGTGCAATGAAGAAATAGATGTAGATTCCTCCTGGCACATAAAACATGTGTTCACTGTCGGAATGCTTCTTCTACTGAGGTTGTCTTGAGTAAGGCAGGCTTTATATAGGCTTGTCCAGAAAAAACCAATTACTTTTATAGGGAGTTTAATTTTTCATATAAGCTTCCATGGCCATTTGTCAATCAACTCTTTATTAGAGCATAGATTGTCATATCCTCTTTTGACAGTATAGATTCTATCTTTGAAATCTCCCCATTCTAGCTTGTCCTTCACCTGAGGGTTGACCTTAAAATCTGATAATTTTGAAAGCAATCTCAGCAGGTCATTTAGTTCCAAGTCTTGGATATCTTTTCTGAACTGCAGTGACCATGAGTTATCTTGCCAATAGTGCCCAATTGTGGAATCCTTGTTGCTGGCCAATAGAAATAGACTTGGGTGTTCATCTTTCAGGATCTCTGATCCTAACTATCTATCTTTCCAAAAAGAACTATGAGTTTCATTCCCAAGCTTGAGTGATGACTTGAGTTGAAAGTCATCCCATAACTTTGAAATGTGTTTCCATGGCCCAGAACCATGTAGCAGTCTACTCTGTCTAATACACCAGTTGTTTGCCACCCCATAATTTGCTTGTATTACAACTTTCCACACCCAAGGGTTCTCTATGTTGTACCGCCAGTGCCATTTTATTAACAAGCTTTTGTTGTGTAAAGTGAGATCTTTTATTCCTAGCCCTTCATGCATTTTGAGGAGAATAACTCTAGGCTATTTAACCAAATGGAATTTGTGAGTTTGACTATTTCCTTCCCATAGAAAATCTCTCCTTAATTAAACTAGTATCCTCTGGACCTTAGCTGGGATTGGAAACAGGGACAAGAAGTAGGTCGTAATACTATCCAACACACTATTGATGAGTGTAATTCTACCACCCAGAGAAAGATATTGCATTTTCCAGGAAGCCAACCTTTTTTCAAAATTTTCAATTATTCCATTCCAGATACCTAGAGCTTTGTATCTAGCTCCCAAAGAAGACCCAAATATGTTGTAGGGAAAGAACCCACCTTACAACACGTTACTTCTGCAAGCTCTTCCAAGTTTGGAACTGAATTAGACTGAATAGATGATTCTCTTCAACATGTTCATGTGTAGGCCTGAGATAGCTTCAAAGATCATAAGTGTGAGATTAAGGTATAAGAAAGTATCATCTGCATAGAGCAGATGGGAGACTGTAACAGAGTTACCATCTGCACTTCCCACCTTGGAAACCCTCTAGCCAGTGAAGCTGATTTGCTTTATCTAACATTTTGCTAAGTCCTTCCATATCAAGGATGAATAAGAAAGGAGATAGAGGATCTCCCTGTCTGACGCCTTTTTGGAGAGAAAAGAATCCAACTGGTTCACCATTTATCAGGATTGAGTACTTCACTGTAGTGATACAAAATATGATTCATCTAATCCAACATTTACCAAATCTCATCCTTCTTAGTGTATTTATCAAATAGGTCCAATTAAGCTGATTAAATGCCTTTTCTATGACAAGTTTGAAAAGTAGACCAGGTTGCCCAGACTTCATCTTCCAATCCAATATCTCATTAGCTATAAGAGTTGCATCTGTGATCTGCCTATTTTTTATGAAAGCATTTTGATGACTAGACATCAATTTTCCTATCACCTTTTTAACCTTTCTGCCAAGAGTTTGGAGGCAATTTTGTAAACACTACCAATCAAACGGATTGGCCTGTAATCTCTCAGCTCAGTGGCCTGTAATTATTTGCAGATAAAAATTTCTATAATGAATTTAATTCCAAGAACACCAAATCAACAACACACGGAATTCACATAAAAATATAAGTGACAATAACACCAAATTATCATATAAAATACAAATTCGACAAACAAGGAATGGGGCATGACAATTCAAAGATTTACTAAGTTCCAAGAATTTTCTAATTTAATACATAAAGGCATATACGAATTTCAGCCAATAATATATGCATATATAAACCAAGTACATACTCTCCATCTCGCGTACACGGCTTTCACATTACATAAATGGCACATACAACTCAATGCCTAAGGGGTAATTCTCCCACTCAAGGTTAGGCAAAATACTTACCTTTTTGAAGTTATGCCGATTGTCGCGCCCCGTTTTCTCGCGAAAGCGGACTTCAACATTGTGACAACTCTTTTAAATGGGTAGTGAAAGAGAAGAGTCGTCACCTAACAGTTTAAGGTGCGTTAGGGCACTTATTTGCATATGACTCAGGTTAGTGCACCTGGCAAGTGGGCTGGTCCCGGGTCTAACGGGCTAAGTGGGTCGGTCCAAACAGTCGCGGTCCCAAATTAAACGGGCCAAACGGTCCCGGACCAAACGGTCTTTATGTAAGGACCAGTCCGGGACCGGGACCGTTTGATCCCGGGCTAAACGATCCCGACCCGCGGGCTAAATGGGCTAAGTGGGCCAAACAGATTTTAAAAAAAAATATTAAATAGATATTAGAAACAAAAGGATGTTAAAAAAAATATCTAAGGCAATACTTTGTAAATTTTATTATAGAATTGTGATCTAAATTTTATTTAACATCCTAAATTTTAATATTCAATATTTAATATATATATATATATATATATACACACACACACACTATGCTATACTATATATACATCTTATATCGATATATATATATATATATATATATATATATATATATATATATATAAGCTATATTCGATAAGCTATATATACATCTTATATACTATATATAAGATGTATATATATATATATATATATATATATATATATATATATATATATATATATATATCAAAATGACTTCACAAATAGATTTTCCTAAAATCATATGTACTCGAGTCATGCCCAAATATGGTTGTTTTAACTACTGCTATACTTTGTAAGTATTTCCAATGTGTTTTAAGCTTTTACATATTCATGAGTTGAAATTGTGGATTGACCTTTTTGGGGAAAAGTATTTCAAGAATAAATGGTGTATTACTCGTTTATGATTTTAACTTGCACTTTGATTGCCAATCATTTTACTCAATTTCTTGGACATAGATTGTTACACCCCATATTTTCGTATGGAAAAGTACGCCGTAAGTCAATTGATGTTAGCTCAGAAATGAAATAATCTTTGAAAAGTCTATAAACTAAGTTAATCATGTTACCGTGGAGGTTACAAATCTTTAAGATCATGGATAACAAGTACCAAGAGGGTTGAAAAGCTTAGAAGCTAAACGAAAAATACGTTTCGGCGAAAGTTGATAAGTTTGGAATGTTATAACATACACTTTGGGGTGAGACTAGGGTTCTTAACGTGATAAGGATGTTATGTTATGATTTATTTTAGGCTTATGATAGTCGTGTGTTACGTTTTTAAGTCAAGCAAGTTGTGGAACAAAATTTGGCAAAGGTCATCACAAGTTACATTCATAAATGTGCTGAAATTTAGGTCAAATGTAGCAGAGCATTTCTCCCAACAAACTTGGAATTACGGGATTATCCACATATACAATTGAAGGTCTACGAGTCTATTTTTTAATGAATTAAACCGTTCGTCGATACGACATCGAAGTAGAGAGATATTTGTAGTTTCGCGAGACTGCGGAGACTGCATAGGTTACAAGTAGGTGTGTCACTGAAGCTTTTTGAGCAATACATTTCGTGTGTTATATGAGGTCTTTTTGGGACATATTATATACCAAATTTAAGTTCTTAGAATATAGTTTCCAATACTCTTAATCGTTTGTTCATACGACATCCGGATAAAAATGTATAAGCGTCGGAAGATGGGCCAATGCTAGGGTGCCAAGCTAGCACCTCTTTGACTTTTCAAAAGTTGATATATATATAGGTCTTAGGTCGTCTTTATCTTCAATTTTCCATAGAACACGACCAGAGAACACTCTTAAACATATCCTTAAGCTCTCTTATAGGGTTTCAAAGAAGATTAACATCCCGGGTACGAAATCAATAAGCGATAACATTAGAACGATCCCTACGACGTAAGCATCGCTATATCACCTCTCGTTTTCTTTGTAGTTTGAGATTTTGAAGGTACTGCATAGTTAATAAAATGTATACTTTCTGTATTTAAGCTTTTAAATATCTAGGAAGGTTGATAAATTTATTTCCTAATAGTTAGAACTCATGGGACGGTGATCTGAAGGCGTGGGTTCAATTTATTTCACTTTTAATGGACTGTTTTGTAGCCCACTCGTGTTGAACCTATTGTGCTGCTGATTTATGGAGTTTGGAAGGATGAAGGGCGTGGAGAAATGTCATATGTGGTAGGATAGTAGGCTGGTCGCTTGTCGTTACAATTTCAGGCTAATTGATAACTTGTTGATTGGGTGTGTTATGCTATATTTGAGATTTTTGTTGTATTGAAGGTCCCGAATTGTAGTTGGATTATTTTTGAGTTGCTGATTGTATTGTGTTTCTATCTCGCTTATAGTAGGCTTGAGGGAGCAGTAAAATCAGGGGAAATGCTGCCCATTTTATTTTAAAATCGAGTTATCGTTTGAGATACGTTATATACTAGCGCCATCTAAGTTGTACATGTATTTCTATGTTATAGGGTTGGCGCGCTAGTTGTCATAAGCTTGTTGTTGAATTGCATTGATGATTTGAGGTATGTTAAGTCTATCCCTTCTTTCCTTTTGGCATGATCCATATGATATAACGAAACGAGCAAGCACGCAACTTTCATAAATGATTCTATTCTTAGAAGTACTAGGGTTGCTTATGTTCTTGATTCCCTATGTGTCCTACTATCATATCGTCTATTCATGGGTCTCATGACATTTTGAGAGATCTTATTGACTTACTTCATTATGCATTGCATTTATTTATATATGTATATTGACCCATGACCAGATGGCGTTATATACGCATATAGTATATGTATATGGGGTATGGGGAAAGGTTATGGCGTTATATACGCACCACCACCTGGTCAGCTAGTATACGATGATGATTTCGCCCACAGAGGCCGAGATGAGATGATGGGATGCCCTCAGAGGCTTAATGATGTTATGTACGCACATACCTCTGCATGATGTGACATTTATACACATATGCAAGACATTATAAATGCTTCATGATTCACAAAGCTATTCAGACTTACAGGTTGAGTTCTTTACTCCATGTTTCTTTCATGTCTTTTATATACTGCTTTTATGCCTTACATACTCGGTACTTTATTTGTACTAACGTCCCTTTTTCTTGGGGATGCTGCGTTTCATGCCCGCAGGTCCCAATAGACAGGTTGAGAGTCTTCCTAGTAGGCTATCAGCTCAACGGAATGTGTTGGTGCAATCCACTTGCTCCAGAGTTGCCTATTTGGTCAGTATGATTTGGACATTTATTGATTGGTATGGTGGGGCCCTATCCCGACCTTTATGACGTTTATGCACTTTTAGAGACTTGTAGACATATGTCATATATATAGATTATTGTATGGCCTTGTAGGTCTATGTTTTGAGTGTACAAATGATCATGTCGGCCTTATAGCCCCGTATGTCACATGTATAAGTTTGTATTCCATGTTGGGTCATCCTATGTCGAGTATTTCCTTATATTTTATTCTAGTTATATCATGACGACCCTTCTGGCCCATTTACCCATGATGGTATGATAAGAAAGATATGTTACATTGGTGCTCGGTTAGGTAAGGCACCGGGTGCCCGTCGCGGCCCATCAGTTTGGGTCGTGACAGAGATCCACTGTGTTTAAAGTCTTCATTACAAATGAACTTAAAGTTGTGATTTCCGGAATATTCTATATGTTGATGTTTATGATGATGATCCTTGAATGTAAAGAAATGGAAGTGTGGAATATGAAATACAACTATTGTATCATGAAAGAAGAATCATATGTATGGCCAATAGAGCCAATGAAATGATGATGTTGTAAGTGGTTGTAAGTACTAATGAATCTATATACGGTGTGAAAGGTTGTGAGGTAAATGAAATTGTATTTATGTTTCCCTTGTATGAAAGTCAAAAATGTTTTTGGGAGTACCGTTAGTCACCGAGGAAGGGTGGGTGGGAACAACCTAACCCCAAAACTACACGTGACGGTGTAGGAGTGCATTGTAATAATTCCCCTTATTTGGGATGTGATTAATGTGATAAGAATATTCCCCTTTATTGGGATGAGATGACTGCTAGCAAAATGGTGATGTCAATCCACATGACATTGTGGTGAGATGACCTAGCCGATTGGGTCGCGATCGGATGCCATACCGCACACATGATGGTGATTGTGATTGTGATTATACCTCCACCCGCACACATTGAGTTGAGGTGGCAGGGCCACTTTGTGTAGAAGTTGTTGTGATTAGATGTCTCTGGTGAGACAACTTAGCCGATCGGGATGAGAACAGACTCCGTGCTAAAGATACAATGGTATTGTGATTGTATGTCTCTTGTGAGATGGCTTAGCCGATCTGGCTGTGATCGGAATCCATGCTAAATTCATGGTGGTATTTCAGTACTAAATATCTCCCAACCAAAAATAACATTATCTTCATTTTTTTATTATCATCTTCACAGTATTATCTCCGTATTTTGAAACGGTTATGTTTTAACTTGGCATTTGGATATCATTCATCGTTGCTTGCTATTTCCATGGTTTTCCTTTCTTATACTGGCATTCTATTTTGAAAGAGGATATTTAGCTTTACATACTAGTACTATCCCATATGTACTAACATCCCTTTTGTCGGGGGCTCTGCATCTTTAATGGATGTAGGTGGTTCATCAGAGGGTATCTTTGGAACTCGTTAACAGTTACTCCCTATTTAGCAGGTTTTGGTGAGCCTTACTCTATTCCGGGTCTGATGCCATTTGATGTTGTATGTTGTGTTATGAGGTATAGCCGGGGCCTTCTTGCCGGCACTTCCATACTATTCTTCTGTTGTACTTAGAGGATCCATAGACAGGTTGTGGGTGGTGTTTGATGTTGGGAATTGAACTAGAAGTGTTGGTATTTGGCAAATGTGTTTTTCATTATATCTATAAACTTGTAATATGTTGGAAATTTTAAATAAAAAAGTTAATGGTAATGAAATGGGTATTGTTTATGAAATCCTTTTAGTGTTTAATTAATGGAGTGCATCTCCACTCTATTCATGTGCGAGGTCGGGTAGAAAGTATCTACCAGGCTTGCTTGATCGGGTTATCTTGGTTGAGCACCGGTCGCGCTCCCCGAGGTCGGGGCAGGACAATATTCCTATCCTAATCGTGAAATCGTTCCCCGAGCCACGGGTTCAGAAACAAGCTCTCTTTAATTCTACTCTAATCTAAACATGGCTTTCCCTAGCATAGCAAAGATAGTAGGGTAAATTAGTAGCTACAACAATTCACAAGTTAAAACTAGAATTAAAGAAACAATCACAAGATGATAATCCGAATTAACGAAGATGTAATTAATTAACGTTAATAATCATGTCAACCACAACCCTATAACTATAGTGCTTAGCCACTCATGTTCGTAGTAACAATTTTTCAAGTATTTTGTATAAACAAATTACAAAGAAAAGATGAAGGAATGAAGAACTCGCTGATTGTCTCCTCTAAAAGTTGTTCAACGTGATATTCTTGCCTCCAAAAAATGTCCAACCCTTCAAAAACTAACTTTAAGAGGTAATTATAGGGTAGGGTCCGATGTCTACATGTCCAAAACTAGTGAGGAATTAAAATTTGGTGCCAATATTTCTGCGCGAGGCACAGTCTATGGCGCCATTGTTTCTGTACGAGGCACTGTCTGGGGCGCCAATGACAGTGGCCTGGACAATGCCTTGCACTGTCTATGGCCATGAATTTTCATTGCCTTGCACATCTTCTTTTATTATTTCATTTTGTATCTCTAAGGTACCATTTCGTGCAACTTTTCTCCAATTCATGTCTAAGCATTCCTGGGCACCAACTTATACTACCTCCAAATTCTTCCCTTTTTGACGTCAATTTGCATGCAAACTCCCTAAATCACTTCCAATTGACTCCTGCACATAAAAATACCATTATTAAGCTCGAGTCACAAATATTCACACCAAAGTTAACATGATCAAAGCATAATGCAAGGTAAATTACATGCAAAAACATAGAATTTTAGCCAAACATCACCACCCCACACTTTAGCTCTTGCTCGTCCTCGAGTAACCAACAACTAACTCTATTCTTGTGCACTTTATATTTACACATTTGAAGCACACTACACGAATGACCACGGTTGATAGCAACAATTTAACTGTAGCATATGCAATCACTTACACTTCCCTTTTCTTATGCCATTCTTCAAAAATATTCACAACAAAGACGACATGCTTATAAAAATCCTAGCCTCTAAAACCGACTCAGTGTCACAATGCACTCATGGCTTGAACACCCAACATCCTAGAGAAGTCTAATAACGTTACCTATCCTTCATGAAACCATGTGCCCTCACAATAAGAACAAAAGAGTAAGTTGAAACCACACATTCAAATCAAATTCTCAAATATATTATAAGGACTCATATATATCAAAGAAAATTGCTCACTCTCACAAAAGAAGTCACATGCATGCAATTGGTACCACATGCCTGCCCTTAATGTAAATCTCTACAAATATAGGCTCGCTCGATCTAAAATTAATTAGGACTTTTTTATGGTTGTAATGTGGACTAAGGGACGAGTAGGGTATATATAGGAATAATGGCTAGTCCTCCTAAGCAGTTAAACACATCACATAATTAACTTTAAGCGCATATTCTCCAATCCCAACTTCAATTTCACAACTAAAATCATCCCCAACAACGTTCCCTCTTTATTTAGGTACTACATTAATTTATACCCACTAGGAAGAACATGATGTCAATTTATTCACCTACATTTTTCCTTCTCTTTTTTTCATATTTGTTTTTCTTTACAATTTTCGGTAGTGGTGTATTCTTTTACAAAACAACTGCACCTTTCTTCCTTTCATTGGTTCCACTCGAAATCCACCCAAATTCCCTCCTTACTTCTTTTAGCGCTCATTTCACAATTAAAGTTCTTTAAGAGGTAAAAGTATCAAAACAATGTCAATTAAGAACAAATTGGAATAGGCTTGTAATGCGGGTGCCAAATAAAAGTCTATAGGCTCAAAAGGGTTAACTAGGGACAAAGTTTATTTGTGATCTGCATTAAGCGCAAAAAGAACAAAGATAGCCTAAAATTATTTTTCAAACCGAGCCTCACCTAAAAATTCGCTTAGACTCACATATGGGGCAAGTTCTAGACACAAGTACAATGACATGGACTACATAAAAATCTCACTTCACACATGGCACATGACTCACTAAGTATGGTCTCATTCTGACTCTCAAACTAATGCAAGTATTCACGGAGCCACAAGATATTAAGCATTAAGCACAAAATGAACATAAGTCAAGAATACGAGACATAGGCATCACGAGACATGCCATCCAATTTATAAAGGCATCGTGATCGATTTTAAAATATAGGGAAGATACTACACATTTTAAAGCCTAAATATGCTACTATCAAACAAGTCAAGGGCGCATGGAATCTCATCTTTCTTCCTCCATTTTTTTCCTAAGCCCTACTCTAAAATAATAAAATAAAATAAAAAACTACTATCCGGTTCAATACATCCCATGGAAAAGAACCGAGGCACAAAGAAAAATCACGGGCACAAAGAAGAAGAACCGAGTCTAAAAGAATTTTTTTAGATTTTTGTTTAGACTTTAATCCCTCAAGAAACCTGTCTGGGAGATCCATCGTCGGGAAAAGTCCAATTTTTCTACCTCTTTTTTTTATTTTTCTTATTTTCCACATTAAAAAACAAATTAGGAGCTACTAAAATACTACACAACTACAAAAACAAAAAGAATAAGCTAAGTCCAACTACTATGCTTGCGGGATGGTGGGACAAATGTAAGTGGGCCAAGTAACCAATTTCGCATTCTACACTTCTTGGCCTTCATATGAGGTATGTAATTATGTCTCTCTCGCACGATAAATTCCAGAATATAAGAACCTTGTTCCTCGTCTGTTGGCTCCTCCAAAGGCTCGAATGACTCAATTTTCATATCATCATCCAAACACAATGTCAAAAAATTCATGCAATGAGGACCAATGCATTCCGACTCTAGAACTGCGTCACTATTTACATCCTCATATGTACCCATACTAGAGTCTTCAAATATAATATTATCTACTTCCTCACATGACTCTAGAACACTCTTCTTAACATTGGGATCCTCAAGAAAAATATGGTCTAATGCTTGGTATTCTTGTTTTAGCTCCTCAATTTGGTTTAGAAGGCAAGCTGCTACTGTGAACAACAAAGTAATGGATGCTTCCAGAAACCATCTAGGTTCTTCCTAGGAAGATTCCTTCTTTTTGTCCTATTGAGAGGATGATCCCTGGCCATCACCTGTGGTGTTAGATCAGAAAGGTGACCACATCTAGTTCCGAGGTTGGTCTAACCTAACTTGATGACACGCTTATAGAGAAACAAATCTAGTAAAGTAACTACTAGAACCAAATAGGCTTTCTCATAAGCATCGTCTAAAACAACGATTTTTATCAGATGTAGCAAAGAAAGAAACTTCATAGAAGTCATAAGAATCGACCATTCAAGTATTCCAACTTGAATGACAAAATGGCAGGAAGAGAGACAACTGAATTAGCACTTCTTAGATCAGGCTAGGCCTCTCTAGCTGAGCTGGACGTCATGGCCCTGGATGCGCTAGCGATTGGCACATAGGGGAATGGTTACCCGGGTTTCGAATCCCTCCTCACCCATAACCGGCCCAAAAGGGAAGTACCTTTCCCTCTAGGGGTAGGAAAATCATGATCGGGATAGAGCGCATGGCTAAGCTCACACTAACCCGTCAATTTGGGATCCAAATTCTGGATTTTCATTGGGAGGTATCGGGAAGGATTTGGAATGGAGGTTTTTTCAGTTTCACACAACTCATCATTAAATTGTTGGGCGTTGAATGCATCAACCTTTGCACTCAATTGAGCTCCCAAGTCGTGCATAGCTGTGCTAAATTGTTCGATCTCTTTTCCTAGTTCAGATCTTTCTTCTATGAAGTGTTTCATCCCATTAGTAATTTTCTCACATTGAGCCTCATATATTTCTAATCGTTCAGTTTGTTCCATTGGCCAAGTTTGGCTCAAAATCTCCACTTCTTCAAAATTTTCCTCTTGATGAAACTCATTCTCTTCAGCAACGTCTTTTGAATTGGCCTTTATTCTGGTGATTAATGTACTAATTTTTTCATAGCTTCCTTGAGCTCATCCTGTTTCCCTGCTACTGGATTCAATATATCCCTAATACATGCATCATTTTCGATGTCCTATACTTCTTGGAATTCTACTTCTTGCACAACAGATCGTCTCTCAAATTCTTCTTCAACTTCACAAAACTCGTGACCACTATCCTCTACAATTGACTGTTGGACTGTACAAGGACCATACATTTCACTCACCTTAGCCTCCATTCTCTTGATTGTTGCCTTGAGATTTTCAAAATCTTTTTGGTGTTCAACAGTTTGATCCACTAATTGCCTCAACAGGTCCATAATCTGAGCATCATATTCCACATTCTTCAATTTGTTCCTATCAAACTCACAAATTATCAGAAACATCATAATAAGGGCTCGAAGAATGATAAAAAGAGTTAGGATAGCCATCCCAATAGCCACCTTGACCACCACACATATTATAAATATTCCACTCAAAGGATAGAGATTGTGTACCGAACTCGCGCCCGAGAATATGTCGTCAATTTGCATGCCAACTCTCCAAATCACTTCCAATTGACTGCTTCACATAAAAATAACACTATTAAGCTCGAGTTATAAATATTCACACCAAAGTTAACAAGACCAAGGCATAATACAAAGCAAATTACGTGCAAAAACATAGAATTTTTGCCAAACATCACCCGGTCGTCCGGTCTGCCAGAGGCGGAGGGCAGGTAGGTAGGGGTCGTCCTAGAGGTGGAGGCTAGCCAGGTGGCACTCCAGCTAGGTCCTATGCCTTTCCACCCAAACCAGATGTAGTAGCCTTAGATGTCATGATCACAGGTATTAGTTTTGTCTATGGTAGGGATTCTTCAGTACTACTTGATCCAGGGTCTACATATTCATATGTTACTTCTCTATTTGCTCATTATCAAGATGTATCTCGTGAGTCCTTGGGTGCTCCTATATATGTCTCCACGCCAGTGGGCGATTCTGTTATTGTGGATCGGGTTTACCGGTCATGTATTGTGACCTTCTGTAGTTATGAGACCATAGCAGATCTTCTATTGCTCGGCGTGAGTGACTTTGAGGTCATCCTAGGCATGGACTGGTTGTCTCTGTATCATGCCATTCATGATTTCCTTGTTAAGACTGTTACCTTGGAGATGCCAGAATTTCCTAAATTTGAGTGGAGGGATTCATCTATCTATCTATCTAGTCGGGTTATCACTTCCTTGACGGATCGACACATGGCCGAGAAGGGTTGCTTGGCATATTTGTCTTACGTTCAGGATACTGCTACAGAGACTCCTACGATTGATTTAGTGCCCATGGTGAGGGAGTCCTCCAATGTGTTTCTTTCTGATTTACCAGGCATGCTACTAGATTGTGATAACGATTTCGGTATTGATTTGTCACCAGGTACCCATCCTATCTCTATTACACCGTGCCACATAGATCTAAAAGATTTGAAAGAGTTGAAGGAACATCTTGAGGAGTTGCTAGTGAAGGAGTTCTTCAGACTGAGGTCGCCTTGGGGTGCACCGATGTTATTTGTGAAAATAAAGTATAGGAGCATGCTGATGTGCATTGATTACCTTTAGTTGAATAAAGTTACCATTAAGAACAAGTACCCGATGTCGTGTATTGATGATTTGTTTGACTAGTTGTAGGGTGCCAGGGTGTTCTCTAAGATCGACATGAGATCTGGGTATCATCAGCTGAAGGTTCATGCTTCGGATGTTCTGAAGACGGCTTTCCGGAATAGGTATGGCCACTATGAGTTTCTAGTGATGTATTTCGGCTTGACCAATGCCCTAGCGGTATTTACGGATTTGATGAATCGGGTGTTCAGGTCATATCTTGACTTATCCATCATTGTCTTCATTGATGACATATTGATCTACTCGCGTAGTATGGAGCAGCATGACCAGCATTTGAGAGTTGTGCTTCAGACCATATGGGAATAGAAGCTATATGCTATGTTCTCCAAGTGTGAGTTTCGGTTAGATTCTGTGGCATTCTTGGGGCATGTTCTATCAGGTGAGGGTATTAAGGTAGACCCCAAGAAGTTCGAGGAAGTCCAGAGTTGGCCTCGTCCTACCAGATCGACCGAGATCAGGAGTTTCTTGGGGTTAGCAGGTTATTATTGTCGATTTTTGGAGGGCTTCTCATCTATTGCAGCACCTTTGACTAGATTTACTCAGAAGGGTGCTCCTTTCTGATTGTCCGATGATTGCGAGGCAAGATTTCAGAAGCTCAAGACAGCATTGACTACAACACCAGTGTTAGTTTTCCCTTCAAGTATAGAGATGTATATTGTGTATTGCAATGCTTCACGCATTGGCCTGGGTTGTGTATTGATGCTGGAGGGTCGAGTTATTACATATGCTTCACGTCAGCTAATGCTCCACGAGAAGAATTACCCCGTACATGATTTTGAGTTGGCCACGATAGTTCATGCTCTCAATATCTAGAAGCATTATCTTTATGCGTTGTCGTGTGAAATTTACACCTATCATCATAGCTTGCATCATTTGTTCAAGTGGAGGGATATTAATTTGAGGCAGCGCAGGTGGCTTGAGTTACTGAAGGACTGTGATTTCACCATATTTTACCATCAGGGCAACGCGAATATGGTAGTGGATGCCTTGAGCAGAAAGGCCCAGAGTATGGATAGTTTTGCATTTATTTCAGCAGAGGAGATGCCATTGGATTTGGACATTAAGTACTTAGCTAACATACTTGTGAGGCTGGGTATTTCAGAGCCCAGTCGAGTTCTTGAATGTGTTATGGCTCAGTCTTCATTATTTGAGCGGATTAAGGCTCATCAGTACGATGATCTGCACCTTCTGCTTCGTAGAGAGAGGGTACTATAGAGTGGTTCCAAGGAGGTTACTGTCGGCAAGGATGGCGTCATGTGACTCTAGGGTTGCCTATGTGTTCCTAATATTGATGGTTTGAGGGATATGATTCTAGAGGAGGAACACACCTCTTGGTATTCTATTCTTCCAGGTGCTACAAAGATGTATCGCGAACCGAGGCAGCATTATTGGTGGCGGTGAATGAAGAAGGACATAGTTGAGTATATAGCGAGGTATCTAAATTGCCAGCAGGTTAAGTATGAGCACCAGAGGCCATGCGGCCTACTTCAGCAGATGGTTATACCAGAGTGGAAATGGGAGCGGATTACTATGGGTCATTATCGACAGGCTGACCAAGTTAGCCACTTTATTCTAGTTGTGACTACGTACTCTTCAGAGAGAATGGCCCAAATTTACATTCAGGAGATTGTCTGGTTGCATGGTGTGCCTGTATTCATCATTTTAGATAGAGTCCCCCAATTCACTTTGCATTTCTGGAGAGCAGTACAAAGCGAGCTGGGCACCCGGATAGAGCTCAGCACAACCTTTCATCTGCAGATCGACGGGCAGTCGGAGCGGACAGTTTAGATTCTGAAGGATGTGCTCAGAGCGTGTATGATTGACTTTAGAAGGCAGTGGGATCTATTCTTGACTTTGGCCAAGTTTGCGTATAACAACAGTTATTAGTCCAGCATCGAGATGGCTCCATTTGAGGCTTTATATGGTCGGCGATGTCATTCTCCCATCGGATGGTTTGAGCCCGGAGAGGCTAATCTATATGGCACTGATTTGGTGAAGGATGCCTTGGAAAAGGTAAAGTTGATTCATGAGCGACTTCGCACAACACATTCTAGACATGAGAAATACGCGAATCAGAAGGCGCACAATTTATCATTTATGGTGGGCGAGAAGGTTCTCTTGAAAGTCTCACCGATGAAGGGTATCATGAGGTTCGGGAAGAAGCGCAAGTTGAGCCCAAGGTTTATTGGCCCATTTGAGGTGTTGAGGTAGGTTTGGGAGGTTGCTTATGAGCTTTCTTTGCCTCCCAGTCTATCGGGAGTTCATCCGGTCTTTCATGTGTCTATGCTCTGGAAGTACCAAGCCGATAGGTCGCATGTATTAGATTACAACATGGTTCAGCTAGATGAGAGTTTGGGTTATGAATAATAGCCAGTTACTATTGTTGACAGGCAGGTTTGCTAGTTGAGGTCCAAGAAGATTTTTGCGGTAAAGGTCCAGTTGAGGGGTCAACCAGTCAAGGAAGCGACTTGGGAGACCGAGGAGGACATGTGAAATGTCTGCATTTATTCGGCACTCCAGGTATGATTCTAGACCCATTTGAGGACGAACGTTTGTTTAAGAGGTGGAGAATGTAATGACCCGATCGGCCATTTTTCTTTATAGATATATGTTCCCCTAATTAATACTTATCGTATGTGTTTTTACTGTTTTATGACTTGCGGGGATGGTTGGTTTAGGTTTGGAAGGGTTCATGTTAAAATCGAAACACTTAGTTCCTTAATAGTAGCATATGATGGCCAAGTTTTACTTGAGTCAACATTTTTAGTAAACGACCTCGGAACTGATATTTGATGGTTCCAATAGGTTTGTATGGTGATTTTGAACTTGGGCGTGTGTTCAAATCAGGTTTCGGGTGATCCGGGAGCGTTTCCGCACTTAATGTTAAAATTTGGTTCATTGAAGGTTTTCTAGTTCTTTAAATTTGGTTTGGAGTAAACTTTGGTGCTATCAAGGTCCATTTGGAATTCCGAGTTAGGTAATAATTCCGTATGGTAATTTATGACTTGTACGCAAAATTTGGTGTCATTCCGAGTAGTCTAAGTATGATTCAGTGCGTTCGGAGCTAGTTGAGAAGTTTGAAGTTCATATGTTGATTCAATTTGGTTTTGAGGTGTGATTCTTAGTTTCGTTGTTGTTTTACGTGTTTTGAGAGATCAAACAAGTCCGTATTATGGTTATGGACTTTTTGGTGCATTTGGACGGGGTCCCGGGGGGCTCGAGTGCGTTTCGAACTGCCCAGAGCTAAGTCCAAAACTACTGGTGTATTGGTTCTGATCTCCTTCTTCACGAACGCGGAAGGACCCCCGCATTCGCGATGAAGCATTTGAGGATTAGGTGCTTTTGCACTTCGCGTTCGCGAAGAGGAGGCCGTGTTCGCGAATGACCTGTGGCCTTCGCATTCGTGATGGCCTAGTCGCGTTCGCGTAGAAGAAGTTGGGTCTGGGGTTCACTGACCAGTTTCCCTTCGCATTCGCGAAGGTAGGGCCGCATTCGCGAAGCTTTGGTCAGGCAAGCCTTCGCGATCGCGGGGCTTTCTACACATTCGTGATGTACATTTTTCTGGGGCCTGGGCAGTGGACTTCATTAAAAACGGGACTTTGGTCTATTTTTCTCATTTTATTCATTTCTTGGTCGATTTTAGAGCCTTTGGAGAGGGGGTTTCACCTAACTATTGGAGGTAAGTGATTTGTATACGATGTAAGCTAAATACATAGATTATAGGTAGATTTTAACATGAAAAATGTGGAAATTTTAGGAGTTTGTTGTAAAACATAGATTTTTTTATAATGTGATTTGCCCATGAAAATGATTATGAAATTGAGTATAAATTATATGTTTGTGTTCGTGAGGTTATGGGTAATAATTATTTACAAAAATTTTTAAAATCCGGGCATGTGGGCCCGGGGGTGAATTTTAGGAATCTTCCAAATTGGGTTGGGTAATTACTCTAATAGTTAAATTATGAACTTTTGAGAAATTATTGATTAGTATATACAACCTTTGGCTAGCACCGACTTGAGACTCTTAGAGTGATTTGTAGACAGCAAAAGTGGATTTGGGACGAGGTAAGTCTCGTTTCTAGCCTTGTATGAGGGAATTAACCCCATAGGTATTTAAATTTGTTATTTGCTACTATCTGTGGGTGCTACGTACGCACAAAGTGTCGACAGTCGTGTGTAGCTAAACTTCATGTTATGTCTGGGTAGACTTAGGCCTTTATTATGCTATTACTTGCACTATTTGAACTATAATTTGCTAATTTAATTGCTTTAATTAATAAGTAAAATTTTGTTAAAGAGTATGTTAAATCAAGCTTCATACTTAGAGATTTGGTGGAGTGTTTAATCATTGATGAAAATTCATATTCTTTTATGGGCTTACCCTGAAGTTGTAATTACAAAACTTGTAATCTGAAGAGTTTCCCTATTCATGTTGTAAGGCCCCGTGAAATATTTCCTAAAAACCGGGTTTCTGTGATGCCGAGGTAGTTGAACAGTGCGATGGGAAGTTGACGGAAAATATTTGGCAGAAATAGGCACTTCTGTAGCCGCATAATCACTCTGAGGGCCGCAAATTGGAGCAGCTACTTGGGCCATTTTAATGTCAATTTTGCGGCCAGTTATGCGACCGCACAACCATATCGCGGGCCGTACTTTTGTCGCACAATCAACCTTAGAATTTATGCGGAGGGAGGTTCTGCGGCACATTATGCGACCGCAAAACAGGTCTGCAGGCCGCATAACTACCACAGGCCCAGGTAGATGTTTTCCAGTTTTTGGCACCAAATTATGCGGCCAATATGCGGACCGCATATTCATTTTGCGATCGCATATGCAACCGCATACCTTGTTCCGGAGCTTCATTTTTGGAGTTTTTAAAACCAACCGTATTTCGTTAAAACATATGCTATCGTACATTTTTGAGCATATTTTTGATATTTTTAGAGTGAGAAAGAGTTCTTAGAGTGGGGAAGAAACCTTCAACCTAATATCCAACAATTCTTGCTCAATCCTTGAAGATTATCAAGAAAGTCCTCATCTTAAAGGTAAGAATCTATGCCCTAGATCTTAATTTCAATAATCTACTAAAAAGGAGATATTTAGAAAGGCAAATTTTGGGTGTGGGAGTTGTTACATTGCATGCACGTGTTATCAAATAATGTAGGAAGGTTGTGAGCTAAAAATGATAGACAATGGATTAAGGAATGATAGAATATTTCCAAAAAGGGCCTTAAAAGAGTTATTTATATCTAGTGTTTGATAATGTGCTCAAATGAGCTAGAATCGTGATTATCTACCTAATTTTGGTCCAACTTGTTATATTTCTAAAAAACATCGAAGTGCTAAGAATTTCGGAACGTTTTAAAAGTTTAAGGAAGCTCAATTGAGGTATGTTGGCTAAACCCCCTTCTACTTAGAATCGAACCCCGCAGTGTTCATGTAATTGGTGTAAGTCCCAAATTGATCATTATAGAATTGGCTATTCCTAATGTGTTAGTGTTGAAGGATGTATGTTCAATGTTTATTCTAAATTCTTCATCATGTCATCTTTCCATTGGAGGATGTGTTGAAAATGTGGAATATGTATTAGAAATGTTAAGACTTCATGTCAAGATCGAATAAAGGTTGTTATACCAAATTGTATGAAAAGCCTCTATGTGCTTAGGATTCCCAAATTGCTCACATGTGTTCTAATGCCTTAAATGGTAGGCCTTATTGTTGTTGTTGTTGATGATGATAATGATGTTTGAATGTGGAAAGGGGAAACTGGAATTATGAAATACGGCCAAGTGCCAAGAATGACTTTCTAATTGGGGCCACCCATGCCAATGAATTGAAAAGATGTGAAAGAAGAATGAAGTGAGATGATTGATTGAAAATGTAATGTCTCGGGTGAGACGGCCCAGCCGATCGGGCCGTGATCGGATGCCATGCCGCACACATGGTGGTGACTGTGCTGGAAATGATAATTGAAATTGTGGTTATGGTTGATTTCTCAAATGAGATGACCTAGCCGATCGGGTCGTGATCGGACTCTGCATAAGAATACGGTGGTATTGTGAATTATGGTATATCGGCTCTAGAGATCACCCAACCTAATAACATGGAAATTGACTTGAGAACTTATGTGATCCTAACTTGATGTTTTAGTATTGTTTGATTGTTTCCCCCTTGTATTATTATTCATTCTATTGAGATGGTGTTTAGTTTTACATACTAGTACTATTCGACAGTACGAAAATCCCTTTTGTCGGGGGCGCTGCATCTTTAAATGGATGCAGGTGGTTCCATAGCAGGCAGTGTTGATCAGCGATAGTGTTAAATCCTCTTCCCAACAGACTTGGTGATCCCCACTTCATCCCTGGGTCATGTATTGTATCTTTTGTTTATATTATTACCACATTTTGAGGTATAGCCAGGGCCTTGTTGCCGGCACTATCATAACACTCCTTTTTATCTTTTAGAGGCTCCGTATGGGTGCTAGAAAAGTCAAACAGATTATGTTGTGTTTTGATCTCTTGTTCCACTCGAATCATAAGAATATGTGTATCTTGAAACGTAAAAATGATGTAATTAATGAGACGATTTAGTTTAGTATACATGATCTTCCTACTGTCTAATTAATGAAATCATGTCTTCTCTTAATCATGGGTGAGTTGGGTAGAAAGTATCTAACAGTCTTGCTCGACCGGGTTTACTCGGTTGAGCGCCGGTCGCGCTCCCTGAGGTTGGGGTGTGACACCTGTAGATTGGGTTGAACGCTTCAACAATATTTATATATATTATGGGATGCATCCATGGACCGGGCCGTGAGAGCACGGTAGTGTATGTACACGATTATTATGGATTGGGCCGTATGACCTCGGCATAACTCGTGCATGTTGTCACTCAGAGTCCGATTATACTTGATATATCTTTCATGACTTGAGGATTTATAAATACATGTTGAGCCTTTACTTGTTTAGATTAGCATGTGATATTTGGAGATTTTTAATTTTTATTTGTTAAACGATCATTTATTATTGCCTCTTATTAAATTAGTGATATTGTATTTCATGCCTATTAAATATTCTTGTACATTATGTATATTGGCCACTAGTAAGTGTCGATGTCAACCCCTTGTCACTACTTTTTCGAGGTTAGACTAGATACTTACTGGGTGCATGTTGTTTACGCACTCACGCTACACTTCTTCACTTATTGTGCAGGTTATGAGGTAGGTGCATCTGGAGTTCGTCCGGGCACGCATCCGCATTACCCGGAGGCTTAGTTGTGAGCTGCTTCTAATTCTCCATTCTGCAGCACCCGCAACCTTCTCTTCTTATATTTTATCATTTGTGTCTATTTTGTTTCAGACAGTAGTTCTTAAAGAGTTTTGTATATTCTTCTAGATGTTCATGCACTTGTGACATAGAGATTCGGGAATTCTAGTAGACACTTATAGGTTTTGATTATTTAATTCACTATCTTACTTTCCCGTTTAATTTATGCTTTAAATTACTAAGCTCACTTACTATTTGTTTTCGTATTAAATAAAAAAAATCAAAGATTCTAAAAATATTAAATTGAGAAATTAAATGGGTAGTTCACCGTTGGCTTGTCTAGCGGCAACATTGGGCGCCATCACGGCCTATAGTAGAAATTGGGTCGTGACAACCTCGTGCCACAATGTATATTGTATCCGTGTCAAGTACCAATAAAATGTTCAAAAAGTTAAAGTAAAACATGACAACCCTTTAAATAAAGCGAAGCATCAAATGAGACAATAAGTTTTTTTTAAGAATCAAATAAAGTAAAGCATGATAAGAATTTAAATAAAGTAAAGCATCAAATGAGATAATAAGTTTATTTTACGAATCTAATAAAGTAAATCATGATAATTGTCACGACCCAAAATTCAACTAGTCTTGATGGAACCTTACCCAACCCGTCAAGCAAGCCAATTAACAACTATCCAATTTAATGAGATTTATTAAGAAAAGAAATAATAATAATACAACTGCTTTTATACAAGAATTTCCCAAGGACTGGTAGTACAAATCATGAGCTTCTAATATATAGAGTTTACAAAGTTGGTTTAAAACAAAATACATCATATGTTTGAAATATACATGAACAGATCTGAAATACTAAAGCTACCAAGATCAAGAGGCAGCTATGACTGGAACGCAGGTACACCTTCCGATCCAGATCCCTCCATACGCAGCTACATAAACATCCAACATCTGCACGCAAGGTGCAGAAGTGTAGTATGAGTACAACCGATCCCATGTACTCAATAAGTAATAAATCTAACCTTAGGTTGAAAGTAGTGACGATCTAGGACAAGGGTCATAGTCCAACTCTAATAACCAGCAACAGTTCATAACAATATAATAAGAGGGTACATAAAAATAACTCAGAGGTAAGATTCCCAACTCGTTCACAGTTAAGGGAAAAATAGACATGCTTTTCAAGTATAACAGTAAATCCCGAATCTTTCACTGAAAACCCCAAAAGCATATGAGTAAGTTTGAAAATTGTGATTTCTACAAAAAACCATTCAACAATAAATAAGATGTTTCATTTTCAGATAGCATGAGGAGAATACATCTCTATGCCTACATGTTAATATATAGGTGAAATCATGAATGTCACCAAAACTGGGTAGCAGAAGGGAATGCGTTTCTATGCATATATCTCAAGTACGCATGTCAAATGCAATGTATCTCAGTGATGAACTCGTGTACTCACACTCTCAGAGTACTCAATCTCGCATTCTCTTTCACCATGCTCAATACTCAACACACTCAGTCACTCAGTATTGTATAATACCTGTTGTGGCATGCAACCCGATACACATATAGCCATAAGGCATGTTGCTGCGTCAACCCGATCCATATATATATATATATATATATATATATATATATATATATATATATATATATATATATATATATAAAAGCTTATATTTTGACGTGAAACCCGATCCACATATATATAGCCATAAGGCTTGTTGCGGCATGCAACCCGATCCATATATATATATCTATAAGGGTTACTGCGGCATGCAACCCAATCCACATATATATAGCCATAAGACTTGTTTCAGCGTGCAAACCGATCCATATATATATATATATATATATATATATATATATATATATATATCACTCACCGCACGACACTCAGGCCCCAACTCAGTCACCAATATCTACAGTCTCTCGGGCTCACAACGCTCATACTAAGCAGCCCTAATCAATGATACGAGATGTGACAATATACAATAGTAGAGACTGAGATATGATATAAAACCATGAATGCGACTGAGTACATAACTGCAATTAAGCAAATAACGCAATAGCGAAGAACGACCATTGTGTGTCCCAATAGTTCCAGCATATAGCATAAACATGATTTCTAGCATAAATTGTAGCACAAGTGCTCTAACACATAGTGTACAGTAAAAATGTTCAGATAAGATGGCTACACAGTTCCATGGAATCAACTAAATCACAATTCACATGGTGCACGCACACAGGCCCGTCACCTAGCATGCGAGTCACCTCCACATCAATCATATAACACGTAATTCGGGGTTTCATACCCTCAGAACCAAGTTTAGAAGTGTAACTTACCTCATACAAGCCAAATCCAATAATGAGCAAACCAAGCGATGCTTTAGAAATGCCATCCCGCGCGTACCAACCTCCAAACAGCTTGAAACTAGCCAAAAGCAACTCAAATACATCAAATAATGCCAAAGGAAACAAGCCCAATCGATAAAGATCGAATCTCTAATCAAAAGCCAAAATCAACCCAAAAGTCCAACCTAGGCCCGCGCCTCAAAACTCGACAAAACTTATAAAATCCGACAACCCATTCAATTACAAGTCCAACCATACTAGTTTCACCCAATTCTGACTTCGAATCGATATTCAAAACTCAAAAACTCACTCAATGAAGCTTTAGGCTAAAACCCCCAATTTCTCTTTAAAATTTATAATCCAATAGGCAAAAATGAATATAGATTTGCGGAATATACCAAACACCGAGTGTAGAACACTTACCCAAATCCACGTGATGAAAACTGCTTCAAAACGCGCCTCAATCCGAGCTCCAAATCTCAAAATATGACAAAAAGAACCAAACTTCGATATATAATGAGTCTGCCCAGAACTTCTGTATTTGCGGACAAAATGCCGCACCTACAGCCTCACAATTCTGAGCTAAAACATTGCATCAGTGACTTCAGCTTGAAGGACCATGATCACACTTACGGAACACCTTTTGCGCCTACAAGTTCGCAGAAGCGTATTGTCACGCCCCGAACCTGGGGGACGAGACCGGCACCCGATGCCTCACCTATCCTTGCGTACCAACTTGCGACTAAGGGACTCTGAACATATAATGTCACACCTTGTACATGGGCCACATTGCAAGACAATTTGCGAATGCTGACTAGACATCAATATAAAGCTGGATCGACAAGGCCGTCATAACTACTACAACTGACAAACCAACAAAATATTCATACAAGGCCTACAAGCCCATTATACTGCACTAACTGATAGGATATGTCTACAAGCATCTACTGATGGATATACTGTTATCGGGACAGGGCTCTGACCTACTCATAACATATATACATATATACCCAAGATGTACATAAAGCTCTACACCCGGCAACTCCGAAGGGCATGGAGCTTACCGATCAAGCTGAACTCAGACAACACCTAATGAGGAGGTCTACCCGTCTGTCTGACTAAACCTGCACGCATGAAATGCAGCACCCCAAGAAAAGGGACGTCAGTATGAAATAATGTACGGAATATGTAAGGCAATATACTGAAAGCTGAAACTGAACTGATAGTATAATTATTGAAAGTAACTGGGAGTCAAAGGTAATCTGAAGATATTCTTACCTGCTGATACTCACTCAACTCTCTCATATTACGTAAAATGCTACTCACTTTTAACACACTTTATACACCTTGCTATCATGGTCATGTGGTACCTTGTATGGCACTACTCCATAAATACCGAGTATTTTAGCTCGGGCCGTATTCTATCCCAAAATGTCAAACTTTGACGAAATTCATTTTCTTTTATTTGCTTACCCTCTCACCTTCACGAATTTACTCATCACTTGTTTGAAATAGAATAATACTTATAATCCCAAAATAATCTCATTCCCGAACATACGTCGAGTAACTTACGACGAAACTTTAACGTACAAAAATGCGAAATGCAACATCTTATTTCCGAGCTTTCATCAATTTACTTATGGCGCACTTTCACGTACGAAAACATGGGGTGTAACATCATTCCCCCCTTTGGAACATTCGTCCTCGAATGTTGATTGATGCACTTATCATTATCATAGCCTATAGTCCTTGCGAATACGCCTATGCAACTCTTCTTTCCTTTTTCCTCCAGCTTTTACCCAATCTCTAGGCTTCACTTTGTAAACATATACAAAGCTTAATAAAATGTCCCTCTAGGCATCTATGGGTATAGCGAAGTTCTTCGTTCGGCACTTTGTTGAACTCACGAATATTGCTATATCTTATTTCGTTTATCCATCCGTATGACTTTACTGCACCTAGGTAGGTCATACTATACCATAACTCTTAATTTGATTTATCCTTACTGAGGTCCTACCAAACTCCAGGTTAAATCGTTGCTTATCCCATATGTATAAACCCAAGTCCTTTAATGCTCCCTCATTACTATTCATCTTAAGAATGACGGCCTAATCTCATCTCATACTTTGTGTTACATCTCGCATTCTCATACATTAAAGTTTCGTCGTAAGTTAATCGACGTAAGTTCAGGAATGAGATTATCTTGAGATTATAAGCATTATGCTATTTCATACAAGTAATGAGTAAATTCGTGAACGTGCGAGGGTAAGCAAATCAAAGAAATGAGTTTCGTTAAAGATGGCATTTTGGGATAAAATACGGCCCAAGCTAAAATACCCGGAATTTATGGACTAGCGCCATACAAGGTACCACATGACCATAATAGTCAGGTGTATAAGGTGTGTTAAAAGTATATAGTATTTTAAGTAATTTGAGACGATTCTTAATTATGTGGGTAATTGGTTAATTATCAGATAGTGGGAGATTATCAATTAATCGTGAGATTAGTTGTTGATTAATTCAATATTTTGGATAAGCTTGCCCACCCCCAAAACGTGGCGGCCCCCTTTTAATGTAAGATGACTCTTAAGTCATTGTAGAGTAAGGTGGCAGTTAGAGAATAGTTTGGTAGGGGGCAACTCACTATGATACAATCACCCTCTAGTTAATTAAGGAAAATGCTTAGCTAACACATGGAATTCTGATTCCGAAGGGGGAAAGATTCAGCAACGCTAATGTTACAATAGCAACGAATCGATTCGAAGATTTCATACAAAGTGCACCTAATGTTATCACAACATGAAATTTCGATTCTAAGGGAGTTTAGTGCAATCCTTCTCAAGAGTATCATACCGATATTTCCCTACTCCAGGTATGTTAAGACTATCCCTTCTTTCCTTTTGGCATGATCTATATGACACGAAGGAAACGAGCAAATGCACAATTTCCATAAATGACTCTATTCATAGAAATATTAGGGGTGTCTATATTCTTGATTCCCCATGTGAATTATTATTATATCTTTTGTTCATGAGTCTCAGAAAATATGTATTTGATAAAATTAATCCGACAGGCATATTATTTTTATGACATTCCGAGAAAATCTTATTAACGTATTTCTTGAGGCATATTATTTTTATGACATTCGGAGAAAATATTATTAACGTATTTCTTATCCATTTCATGCACTTATACATATACATTGACCCATGACCAGATGGAGTTATATACACGTATATATGTATATTATATGTATATGGAATATGGGAAAATGTTATGGCATTATATATGCACCACCACGTGATCAGCTGGTATACGTTGATGAATTTCCCACAGTGGCCGAAATGATATGATGGGATGCCCTCAGAGGCTTGATGATGTTATGAACACATATACCTATGAATGGTAGGATATTTATATGCATATGCATGACGTTATAAAAATGAAATGACTCACAGAGCTATGCACACGTACATGTCGAGTCTTTTACTCCATGTTTCTCTCATATCTATTATTTACTGATTTGCATTCCTTACATACTCGGTACATTATTTGTACTGACGTCCCTTTTGCCTGGGGACGCTGCTTTTCATGCCTGCAGGTCTTGATAGACAGGTTGAGATTCCTCCAAGTAGGCTATCAGCTCAGTGGAAAGTGTTGGTGCGCTCCATTTGCTCCGGAGTTGCTTATGCAGTCAATATGATTAGGACATATACTGATTAGTATGGTGGGGCCCTGTCCCGGCCATTATAACATTTATGTACTCTTAGAGACTTGTAGACATATGTCGTGTACGTAAAAGATTGTACAGACTTGTTGGCCTATGTTTTGAATTTATAAATGATTATGTTGGCCTAGCCCGTATGTCATGTGTATATGATAATGTAATAAGAAAGATACGTTATGTTGGTACTCGGTTGAGTAAGGTACCGGGTGCCCGTCGCGGCCCATCGATTTGGGTCGTGACACTTTGTGATTCGATTGAGGAACTCGATTTTTCATAATGCTTATGATGAGAAAATGTAAGGTCTTCAGTAGATCATGTGTGTACTAAAACGTTTAAGCCTCTTGATAAGGATCCTTAAGGCAAGGATATCTATCCACCCCTACGGTGAAAGGCAATGAAAGATTCATAAGATAGTGCAAGTCTCAACAAGTAAAAGAAGCAAGATGAAGAAGGGTATGAGGTACCCAACTAGAGAAGATTATCATTATTTACCATTCAGAAAGGGAGATATAAGCATTTTGAGTTACCTTCAACAGTAGCAGAGGTATGTACAATCGGCCACACCCATCTTAGTTATTCCCTGTGGAAGCTAACGGATATGGTTTAAGAGAAGGACGGGATATCAGGATCTGGCTGGGATTAGAGTAACCCAAAATGGTAAATGGATTGTTTTTGTTAGTTGACATTTTCGAAGGATATTACAAAGGTGCTAATAGATCTCTTTGTGAGGCACCCAGATGGTGCACTCTAGAATGTTACAATTAGATATGAATATTAGCATAAAAAAAAATCAGAAGACAGGCACTAGAAGCCTTGAAGGGATAAATATTATCTTAGTGTGGCTCTTGTCCCTAGTGGAGATAGAATGTTAGGCAACCCGAAGAGTCAGTGGATGGAGCAAGGGGAGCTAAAAGCAAAAAAATGTCTTGTTCGAGTTTTCAGAATAAAGTGATAGACATAAATATTTGCGGGAAATAAGAAATGAGTTAATGAAGCATTATGAGTAAGATATGATACATGGATGACAACGGTAGATCAAAAAGATGACAGTATTACAGAGTCAATAGTAAAAGGAAGGAAAAGACGAGAGGTGACAGGCCTTGAGACAACAAAAGAGTATAGTCCATAAAGTCATATCCTCATTTCGAGAAACAAGTTCGTGAACAAAAGGAAAAGTTAGACCCCAAAGTAATATAAATCAGTATGGGCTGGTGAACAAGGTAAACTAAACATGAATTAGGGATTGAGTGATTTGATAATAGTCGGCATTATGAGAATTTCAGAGATTGCGTTCCGGCAATAATAGAATGGACGACAGAAGGATAACCTTTAAAGGTCATTCAGGAAGACGTTTCCCTAAATCAAGCAATGGTTAAGCTTAAGGGACTATATTTCTAGTTATACTAAGTGTCACCCTCACGAGTAAGGAATTCCATTATCCTTGGTACATAAGGATTACCGCGAGGCGAGTAAGGATCATTGATGATGTTAAAAGATGCCAAAGATGAGAGGGTAAAACATCTATACGTAGATCATCATAGCACTAAATCTTAGTGCTCCCCTAAAGGGGGGAATATGGAGTGATGTGGCATTAAGTCAGAATTAATTGGTTCTAGTAATTATGGAATGGTGCAGAAAGAATGCGATGAAAATGAAAAAGGAGTGAACTTGCACTTACCCAATCCTACAATTATGCTACGATTCCGGAACATTACGCAAGCACGACGTCAAGGAGCGAAAGTAAGGGTTTCTGCCCAAGTGTTATTGATAAATAAGGAGCCAGTGCGAGACGAAAGTTAATGCAAAGGAAATAGCCCAAGAAAGATTACGCGAAATATTGATATGAGAATGGGGCAACGAGTAGTTAGTAGTTGATCCAGGAAGAGCCTAGTTATGGCTAAACAAGAGGACACATACAAATCAACAGATTGTGCAAGATGAACATAGTCTCGCAGTATGATATTATAATACTTGAGAAATATTCAGATAGGAGTTGGGGTAGTTAAAGGTACCGTATGAATGTTACGGGAATAAAAGAGAGTGCCACTGGGAAGACAGTCAAAATATCAGTTCAGAAGCAACCCTATAAGTATATACAAAGCCTTGCTTTTCTTGCCAAACTGTGGGCTATACAAATATCAGTCCCACTCTTTGAATAATCATATAAGGCCCAATATACCATGGGCTAACCTTGCTTTTCTTGCCAAAACTCATCACGCCCTTCATAGGCGACACCTTTAAGAATACCCAATCATCAACCCTGAACTCTAAGTCTCATCAACGCACGTCAGAATATGACTTCTGATGACTCTGAGATGTCAACAGTCGCTCTTGGATAAGCATTACTTTCTCTATGGCCTGCTGAACTAGGTATGGCCCATGTAACCCAGATTCTCCAACATCAAACCACCCTATAGGAGATCTGCACTTACGCCCATACAAAGCCTCGTACGAAGCCATCTGGATATTGGAGTGGTAACTGTTATTATATGCAAACTCGATAAGAGGTAGATGTTCATCCCAACTTCTTTTAAAATAAAACACACATGCTCGTAACATATCCTCGAGCGTCTAAATTGTGCACTCGGCTTGTCCATCAGTCTATGGATGAAAAGTTGTGCTAAGATTCACCTAAGTCCTTAGACCTCTCTGAAATGACCTCCAAAAATGTGCTGTAAACTGGGCCCCACGGTCCGATATAATAGATACTGGTACTTCGTGTAGATGCACTATCTCCTTAATATATAACTTCGCATAATCTTTGGATATATATGTAGATCTGACTGGTAGGAAATGGGCTGATTTTGTGAGCCTATCGATTATCACCCATATAGAATTGAACTTATGATGAGAACGAGGTAAACCCGTGACAAAGTCCATGTTTATCGCCTTCCATTTCCACGTTGAGATCTCTATAATCTGCATTAGCCCTCCGGGCTTCTGGTGCTCTACCTTAACTTGCTAGCAACTAGGACACTAGGCGACAAATGCAGCAATGTTCTTCTTCATATCGTTCCACCAATACACATCCTTAATGTCATGATACATCTTCGCCGACCCAAGATGAATGGAGTACGACGAATAATGTGCCTATGACATAATCCGGTCTCGTAACCCTGCTACATCTGGGACACACAAACGACCCATATATCTAAGAGCCCCATTTTTCTTGAGATCTAACAAAAACTTCTTCTATTGCGGAACTCGCTCTCTCAACTCTGGGTCCTCGTACTGCCTTTCCTTAACTTCAGCTGTAGTGTGTTGGAGCACAACTCCACCATCGCTAGATCGGGAACTTAAGGCATCTTCTACAACATTAGCTTTCCTTGGATGGTAGAGAATGTTAATGTCGTAATATTTCAATAACTCTATCCATCGCCTATATCGAAAATTCAACTCTTTTTCCTTGAAGATATATTACAGGCTTTTATGATCTGCAAATACATCAACATGAACACCATATAAATAATGTGGCCATATCTTAAGTACAGGGACAACCGCAGCTAAATCAAGGTCGTGGGTCGGATAATTCCTCTCGTGCTTCCTCAACTGCCTTGAAGCATACGCAATTACCTTCCCATATTGAATCAAGACACATCCTAACCAGACACTTGAGGCATCTTAATACACGGTATAACCCTTTGGACCCTCTAAAAGTGTTAGAACTGGCGCTGAGGTTAACCTGTTCTTAAGCTCTTAGAAACTACCCTCCCAAGCCTCCACCTACTGAAACTTAGTTTCTTTCTGCGTCAACTTCATCAATGGTGTCGAAAGGGAAGAAAAACCCTCTATGAACCTCCGGTAGTATCTTGCTAAGCCTGGAAAGCTATGAACCTCTATCGGAGTGGTATGTCTAGGCCAAGATCTCACGGCCGTAATCTTCTGAATGTCTACCTTTATACCTTCATCGGATACAATATTCCCCAATAATGCTATAGACTTCAACCAGAACTCACATTTAGAAAGCTTAGCATACAACTTACGATCATAGAGGGTTTGGAGTACCGCTCGCAGGTGGTCCGCATGCTCCTCCTCTGAACGTGAATAAACTATAATATCATCAATAAATACTATCACGACTAGATCTAAAAATGGACGGAATGGGCTATTCATCAAGTCCATAAATACCGGGGGTGCATTTGTCAACCCGAAGGACATGACAAGGAACTTGAAGTGGTAAAATCGGGTCCTAAAGTATTTCTTCGGAATATCTTTCTCCCCAACTCTAACCTGGTGGTACCCCGACCTCAAATCTATCTTTGAAAAGCATCTAGCTCCCTGCAACTGATAAAACAAGTCATCGATCCTTGGAAGTGGATACTTATTTTTAATAGTTACTTTGTTCAGCTGCCTATAATCGATACATATCCTCAGCGAGCCATCTTTCTTCTGCACAAACAGTACTGGTGCACCCCAAGATGAGGTACTGGGCCTGATGAAACCCTTCTCTAGCAAATCTTTTAACAGCTCCTTCAACTCCTTCAATTTTCCAGGAGCCATTCTATACGGAAGGATGGATATTGGCTGAGTTCCCGAAAGCAAATCAATGCTAAAATCAATATCTCACTCTGGAGGAATACCTGGAAGCACGTCTGGTAACACATATGCGTACTCTCTGACTACTGGAATAGTCTGAAGTGTAGGTATCTCAGCATCTACATCTCTAACTCGCACAATATGATAAATGCACCCTTTTGCGATCATTTTCCTCTCCTTCAGTTAGGAAATAAACCTACCTCTGGGTGTCGCAGTATTACCTACCCATTCAAGGGATGGCTCACTCGAAAAATGAGATCTGGCTGCCTTTGCTCGGCAATCAACAGTGGCATAGCAAGCTACCAACCAGTTCATGCCCATGATAAAATCAAAAACCATCATCTCTAGCTCAACTAGGTCGTTTGAGGTTTGACGACTACAAATTGTCACCGTACAACCTCGGTAAAACTATATAGCAATAATCGCTTCTCCGACTGGTGTGGATGCCGCTAAAGGTTCCCTTAGCATTTCAGGCACTATACAAAACTTCCCTGCGGCCAATGGGGTAATATATGATAAAGTAGATCCTGGATCTATCAAGGCATAATCATCGTGGGATCAAATGGTCAATATACCTGTCACAATGTCTGGTGAAGACTCCTGGTCATGTCGACCCGCTAAAGCATAGACTGATACTCGTGCCCTGCCAATACTGGAACCTCTACCTCTTCCTCGACCTCTACTAGCCGAAGACTGATACTCGTGCCCTGAAGCATGCACAAACATAGATGATCCTGCTGTTGAACTTGTTGGTTATGCCATACCCCCAGAATCTTTATTTGGGCAATCTCGCATCATATTCCTCGGGCGCCCAATATATAACAAGTGTCGGAACCTCCTAGACATTGGCCCACGTGTCCTATACCACAGATGTCACACCGCGATGGAAATGACCATGTCTGCCCTGCACCTCGTTTTCGCTGCAAACCCGATGCCCGTGAGCTCTCACTTGGCCCTCACTGAGTATATCAATCATACCTGTAACCCTATAACTGAGATGGTGGAGGCCTACGTGGCCGTCTGAAATATTGGGGCCTATAACTACCCTGAGACTGCTCTTGATACCTGGTAAATCTTTTACTCTTATGCTACCCTTGCTCAGTCCTCTCTGTACCCTGCTGCTGACGCCTACCCCTTTCTATATTCTAGGAAAATGCCTGAATCCAGGAGATATCTATACTATCCTGCAATGCAGCAGTGGCACATGCCTCGGTCAAATCTAGGCCAACCCTGCTATAAACTTCTGGAACCTGTCCTGAATAGTAGCAACTATGGATGGAGCATATCTGGCTAGAATAGAGGCTATACTCTTGAACACTCATGTTGCCCTGCTTGAGGGCTAGAAACTGATCGACTCGAGCCTGTCAGATCTCTTGCGATAAGTACTTATTAAGGAAGGCATCTGGAAAATTCTCCCAAGTAGATGGAGGTGTATAACGTCCCCTAGACCTCTCCCATCCCTCGTACCAAAGGACAACTATATCTCGGAGTCGAAAAGATGCCAGCTCAACTGCCTCTTTCTCCGTGGCATGCATAACACGAAAGATCCTGTGAAGCTAATATATGAAATCCTGTTGGTCCTCCCTCTGATCTGTTCCCATGAACTCTAGGGGACTCAAAGCAATAAACTATCGGACCCTTGAACTCCCAGACCCCTCATAAGATCCTGCATTAACTGATGCCCTAGCCTTTTGCTGGGTAGCTACCAATTGTGTCAACAAATGCACTGCACTCCTCAAGTCCTGATCTGATGGAAGTGAAGGGGGAACTAGAGGTGCAGTATCCCTAGGAATCACCTCAGGTGGTGGATGAGCCGATAATTGTTGGGAAGGGGTCTCACCTTGGGCCTCAGACTGGGGCCCATCTACCGGGGGTACCCTGCTGGTCCCCTCACCTACTGCTATATATCTCCTCTGGCTAGTCGTAGTCTTCCTGGTCACCGCCGTCTGTGTATACGAACACCAACATGTAAGTTTAACTCAAATTTCCTATAACCCAATTCTATAGCACGATTTAGATTTGAAAGAAGGGTAACCAACTCCTAAATGTCTTGTTGTTTCATGCTTATATAATGTGGTGCACAACACATCTATAAACAAGTCCCTACTAGACACGGCTTGTAGACTCCCTGGGATAGAACTGCTCTGATACCAAGTTTGTCATGCCCCAAACCTGGTGGTGGAGACCGGCACTAGGTGCCTCACTTAACCTAGCGTACCAACTTGCGACTGAGGGACTCTGAACATACAATGTCATACTTTGGCCATGGTGCCACATTGCAAGACAATTTGCGAAACAAAATATAAAACTGAACGGAAAGTAGATCTAACTAAACACCAATATAATGCTGGGCCGACAAGGTCATCATAACTACTACAGTTGACAAACCAACAAAATATACATACAAGGCCTACAAGTCCAACATACTGCACTAACTGACATGATATGTCTACAAGCCTCTACTGATGGATGTACTGTAGTCGGAACAAGGCCCCGACCTACTTATAATATATATACATATATACACAATATGTACTCAAAACCCTAGACACAGCAACTACCAAGGACGTAAAGCTTAACAATCAAGCTGATCACGGACAACACCTATGGGGGAGGTCTACCAGGCTATCTATCCCAACCTGCATAGAAGAAATTTAGTGTCCCCAGGAATGGGACGTCGGTACGAATTAATGTACCGAGTATATAAGGCAATAGAATAACTGAAAGCTTAAACTAAACTGATAATATAATAACTGAAAGTAACTGGGAGTCGAAGATGATCTGGAGATATACTTACCTACTGACATTGACTCAACTCTCTCAATATATTAAGTAAAATAGTTGTCCTGCCCTATAAGGCTCGGGATATGTAACTGCTCTACCGTAGTAGGCTCGCTCATAGGTGCTCGGCCATACTAGGCTCTGTATCTCGGCCATTCTGGGCTCTCTCATAGGCTTTTGGCCATAGTAGGCTCGGTATATAACTTGCCATCTGATCAGAGGTTGCCCAATAGGGGCCTGCCCATCGATTAAAGCTCGATGGTGGTGAAAGTACTGTATATATATATATATATATATATATATATATATATATATATATATATATATACACACACCCTATTCTTTCTTGACTGAAAGAAAACAATACTTAAATTAATATAATGTCCCGAAAAGGGAGAATATTATAACTTATGAGACTAGGATAATGTACATAAGTTCAGGAATACGAACTTCTCTTTATGTCTCGTTATCAAACTCATGTAGTTACGGGATCATGCCAAAATAAAGGAAAGGTTTAGCCTTAATATACCTTATCATAGTCTTTCCTATCACCAAGTTGAACTCACCTCTTCGCACCTAGTTCTACAACAACCATAATAATACTATCATTAAGTTACGAAAGGTACAACTATCGTACAATGAACGACAAGCTTATTTTATATTAAAACGGGCAGCATCTCCCCTATAATACTTAATACCTCCAAATTCAAGATAACACCAACTACACAAGATCACAACAATAAAAACATATATACATTATTTTCCAACCTTATATATACCACATAATACTACAAAACAGCCCAAAATACCCCAATCTCTTCATACACAAAACGACCACCGTAGTAGTGTCAAACATCTCAAAGTTATTACGACGAACGACCAGCCCACCACCCTGAATTTATGTGGTGTTTCTCCATATCCTTTCTCCTCCAAAATGTCATAAAACAGTAGCAAAACACGCAGTCCAACAGCAACACAAAATAGTCCACAAAACAGTCCGTTACAAGTGAATAACTCGAACTCACTGCTTCCGATCACCATCCCGTGAGTTATTACAATTATAGAACGACTTTCCATACATATCCAGTAGAAAAAATGGATGAAAGATAGCAGTAAACTTACCTTATTTGTTGAATAACTCAGCTCCTATCTTGGTTCTTCAAACTCTAGGTTTTACCTCCAACTAGAACTTGAGAAGGAGAGAAAATCAATTAGAGTTTGTGTGCAAATTTTTGCAGGAGCTTATATCTGGTTATTATGCAGTATTATCAGTGTAATATATGAATGAAATAGGCCTTTAAAAGTTCTATTTGGACGACCCGAAGTGGCCCATTTTCGGACATATATAATCCTCTCGTTTAAGCAAGTAGGTGACACACCTACTTGTCACATAGCAGTCTGCGCAGTCTCGCAAAAATGAATATATCTCTCTACTCCAATGTCGTATGGACAAAAAGTTTAATGAGTTAGAAAATAGACTCATAGATCTTCATTTTTATGGGTGGAACTCCCTGTAACTCTAAGTATACTGGGGTAAAATCGCAGTTATATTTACCCCAAATTTTAGTAAAACTTATGAACATAACTTGTGATGACTTCCATCGACTTTTGTTCCACAACTCGCTTGACCTCAAAACATAACACACGAGTATTATACAACTAACATAACTCATAACATAACCTTCTTATTATTTGAAGAACCCTAGTCTCACCCCAAAGGTACGGGTTATAACATTCCTAACTTGTCGACTTTCGACGAAACATTATTTTCTTTAATTCCTTAGCTTATGAACCTTCCAACCCTCCTTATACTTGTTGTTCTTGATATTCAATATTTGTAACCTCCAAGGTAACTTGATAACTCACTTTTTATACTTCCAAAGATGATCTTATTTTTGGTCTTACATTAGTTTTCTTACGACACAAATGCGCAATCAATCATTCAACACCCTAATACCCATACCGCTCAAATTCCTCTATAAGGCCCAAATAGGACAGCACCAGGTGTGCATATAAAAAACAAATCACATCCCCTCATAGCATAGAGGAGTAACACATAGATCATATCAGATACAAATAAGCTCAAATCCAACCGAATGACACATCCATTAACAGTAGCAGTATGGAGTCAACTAATCCGACCCGGTGTAGAATACACATCCTCATTAGGCCTACCAAATGGGCTCCTAGATCAATCCTGGTCATCCACAAATAAATACATAACCCTCCGAAAGTCCACAATGACTGAAACATAACACATATTATCATCTGGCTAGTGTTGGCCATATCTTCACAGTCCACAACCACGAAACAATCTATTTCTGAGAACTCCCGATCTCCAAATCCCTATAACACACGAATCACCAGATCTGATCCCAACTCCACTGCTTGAATGTCTAACGCATCTCTCACAAATAATCATCCCACGAGGAATACTTCTATAATTCTTTCGTGCCCCATAGCGAAATCTGAATATCAACAATCGATCAACCAGGCAAGCACCGCAACACCAATGAAGCATTCGTAAGTCAAAACACAATGCGCCTTCTAAAATGTACACTCTACTCAAGTAATACCAATCAGTGCCCACATCCGAATTCGTTTGTGCTGCATAAGAATTTATGATCTTCCCTTCAAAACTGATTTGTGACCTTGCATATGCAAATCTCGATCCCACATAACACACCACATCTAACATACCACCCTAGGAAAAGTACGAGAATCTCATAATAAACTCTGAGTCACAAGCAAACTACATACTCCATTAGCCAGGAACCTTCCATTTGATCTTATCCAGGAGAAAATCACAACACACAACATGCTCCTCACTCCAGCAGGAAATATACACCTCGAAACGTGCTAGGAACCAAGTAGAACTCTTCAAAACCCATCTGCGCATAACCCAGCCATCAGAACTGGATCTCTCTAACCCAAACAAGTCGCGCAGGTCGCCAAACCCAAGATTATTGCCACAAAACACCTGTAGAGACTCACCATATCATAGGTACTCAAGGAACCGACCATACACATTACCGTACTGATCCAACCTACTACCAAGTTGTCCTATTCTATGAGTTCCTTCCAAATTACCCTCAAGTTGACATTCCTCCTTGCCATAATATCATGATCCTCTACCAAAACTCACCCCCACAAGATCCTAGAATAAAACCACATCTCCATAAGGCCCATAAGCCATTGTATTCCCTCCTAAGCACCCCAAAAGTACCACAACCGAGACACCTACTCTGAAGAGACCTTCTGTGAATCCAAAACCGTTTCCTTCACCTTCCTAACGCTGAAATGTAGAATCCATAATGATATAGAAATGCCAAAAATCTCGATACCATCCAACTTAGCTCTCATATTCTAGCCATATACAAATTCTCAAAATTCTCAATTGCTACATATAAATCTTGAATCCATTAGAACCTTCTCGAGAGTCATCCACTCTACTCAAATCTCAATTTCACCGGCCAAACGGGCCGAACGACTTGTGCCCCATTAGCACAACAACAACCAAAGAAGTAATCCACACTATTAAGCAACCGAGCAATTTCCTACTCCATGCGCACTACATCTTTCACAAATAACAACTCAATCATCCCATGATTCCCAAATACCTATAAAGTGTAACATAACCCATATTCAGAAATTTGTTTACTCGAGTCATCCTCGATCTCAACCTCTGCAAGTCATATCTGTTTCACAAGTATGCCTCAAACCAAAACCAGCACAACACATAACCATGCAATCAAATCTGTGATAGTAGACTCCCCCACTTGGATAAAATCCATAGATCAAAACATTCGATAACTCGCAATACCCATACTCTATTACTACCACAATACCGAAGGTAGATTCAACTAAATCCTTCATAAGATCACATAACACAAACCATATAGTACCTCAAATCCTCTACTAAGCTCGCATACATCCACGTGATGATCAGGTCAACTTTCTCAACCAAATTCAAATTCAAATCTCAACACATATACGCCGCTGGTAGAAAAGAAACTCTCCACACAAAATTATAAGGATCACACCTCCGTAGATTACTCCGCAGGAGATAACCCACCTACTTAGCCTCAAATCGGCATCTTGCTATACCCTTTCGCAGCCACGATTACTACGCCATCGCATAATCTTCCGGAGTTTGAACTCATAACAAAACATGAAAATCTACTTCGTTCCACAATTAAACATGAAAAAAAATATTTTAACACACTCATAACTCGAGACTATACGTCATATCAAGACAAAAATCAAGCAACCAATAGACTGACGAACCTATCTTCCCAGATTTCTTTATTCTTCGACCTCTCAAGGCCGGCAACTCTGGTATCGCCCCCTCGGCCATTATTCGGGATATCATCCATATCCACTGAAGTAGCTGGTGCGTTGGGGGCATGTGTATATGAAGGCTCTGAAGCCTGACTGTTCCATTCCGACCCCTCAGAAGTACTCTCAAAAGAGGTAGGCTCATTTCTCAGTTGGTATCTATCCTAAGGCTGCTGTGGCTGTGATTGCACAACAAGTTGCTCTTGCACTGAATTGCCCTCCGATGCTTCCCTAGAAGGGGCATATGAACTTGATTCGGAGGGCTCCAGTTGTCTACCTCGGCTTGTTATGGTTTTCTTACTGATTACTTTTTGGAGGGCGAGGGGTAAAGTTCTTTTGCCTCTACCTCTGGAAGGTTCACCCCTATCCTTTGATGTATCACCAGGACCACGTGATCTAACCATATTCTACACAAAACAGTAGTAAGAGTCAGTTCTAGTTCAAGTGCAGGTAAGCAGAAAATTTGCAGAACAAAATATGTTGCAGGGTACGGAAGTGCGATCCGCACAAATACAAGTGCGGCCGCAGGTCTGGTTCTGCAGACCGCGCCATTTGAAAGTGCGTTCGCACGTATGAAGTGCGGACCGCACATTTTCGAGAGCGGCCACACATTGTAGTCCTTAAAATTGGAAACTCTCTCAATATAGAATGCCTCGATCTGCTCCCACACACACGTTTCTGCGGCCGCGATTGAATTTCTGCGGATGCACTTTTTCAACTGTGGTCCACACTTTTGCTTAACCAAATGCCCTAAGCATGCAATTCTTTGAACCACACAATTTCTTGTGTGGCCGCATATTTCAAAATCAAATCGGGCACAGTGCTTTAGGGTTTTAATTTTTATGCACAAATTGGGCATGGTAGAAGAAATTAAACATGATCAACCAATTACCCATTCCCCAAATAGCAACTAAGAGTTTACCCAACACAATCTACAACCCACGTGGATATGAATTTGATAGATGGTCTAAAAATACCTAACAAATTATGAACTAAATTAAGAAAATTGAAAAATTCTAGAGATGATTTGAACATACTAGTGATGAAGTGGTGTTAAGGAAGGATCAAAGTTGTTGAATTAAGTGTCAGATGAGTGAATCAGTCGAGTGCACTATTTTTTCCTTTGTTTTAATCTCTTAGAGTTTGTAAAGTTTCAACAATATAGTGAAGCCTACTATTTATACTTACAGGGTTGGCCAAAAGATCAAGAGATGAGTGTGGCCGCAGAATTCATTCTGTGGTCCGCACTCTTTTACTTGATGTACATTTACCCTTTGTTGATCTGTAGTCCGCAGAATTCCTTGTGCGACTGCAGATTCTGGTGCGGACCACAGATTTACTTGTGCGGCCACACAATGGCCATTTCTCTGACAAATAAACTTTAGAGAATGTGCAATTTTTTCATCTCCAGTTGTGCGGTCCACACAAGAATTGTACGGTCGTAGATCCTTTTCTGCTGTGGTGTTCAAAATTGTGCAGTCCGCACTTTTGCCATACTTTGCCAATTTTCCTGAGCACATTCCCTGTAAAGCACAATCATTCATGCAACACACTTCAAAACTAGTTAGCACAAGATAAGACCTATCCAAAGAAGAAGGAAAAGGAGAAAGAAATATGGCTTGCCTCCTAAGAAGTGCCTGATTTAAAGTTGTGGCACGATGCAGATTACCATCATTTCAAATAAATCACTGCCACCACGTGGCCATCATCAGCTTGTCCCAAATAATGCTTCACCCAGTGACCATTGACTCGGAATACCTCATCATTTTTGTTTCAGATGTATTTGTCATGAAGGTACTTCATTCTTTCTTTGTACAAGGACGAACTTTCATATGCATAGTATCAGAATTCATCTAATTCATTCAAATGTGCAACCGCAAGGTGGAAGTTGCATCCCAATCAAGATTTAACTTCTTTAAAGCCCACATGGCCTTGTGCTCAAGTTCCACTGGAAGATGACAAGCTTTGCCAAATATCAACTGGTATGGAGACATCCCGATAGGAGTTTTGATAGCAGTCCGATAAGCCCATAGTGTATCATCAAGCTTCTTTGACCAATCTGTCCGATTAGCATTCACTATTTTGGATAAAATACTCTTTATCTCCCTATTGGAGACTTCCACTTCACCTCTTGCTTGAGGGTGATAGGGAGTCGTAACTTTATGAGTGACACCATACATGCTAAGCAAGGTGTCAAAAGCTTTGTTACAATACTGCGACCCCCTATCGCTTATGATAGCCCGCGGAGTACCAAACCTTGTGAAAATATTATTCTTCAAAAATACCACCACACTTCTTTCTTCATTGTTGGGTAGAGCAACGGCCTCAACCCATTTTGACACATAATCAACAGATACCAAGATATAGGTGTTTCCACAAGAACTCACAAAGGGTCCCCTGAAGTCAATACCCCACACATCGAAAATATCAATCTCTAAAATGGTGGTGAGGGGAATTTCATTTTTCTTTGATATTCCACCGTCCCTTTGACATTCATCACAACGCTTGACGATATCACTTGTATCCTTGTAAAGAGTGGTCCAATAGAAACCGCAACTTAACACTTTGGTCGTCATTATTGCTCCACCATAGTGACCACCATATTGCGAAGAATGATAAGCCCCATGAACTTCACATTCTTCCTCCTCCTGTACATATCTTCTAATCACTCCATCTATATAAATCTGGAAAAGGTACGGTTCATCCTAATAATAGTCTTGACAATCCCGTTTGAGCTTCTTCCTTTGGTTTGAAGAGAACTCATCCGGGATGATACCACTCACAAGAAAATTTGCAAGATCCGCAAACCATGGCACCCCTTTCATTGAAATGGATAAGAGTTGCTCATCGGGGAAGGAGTCATTGATTTCAAGGCCATCATGCGGCCTCCCCTCCTCCCTAAATGAGACAAATGGTCCGCCACTTGGTTTTCACTTCCTTTTCGGTCTTGGATGTCTATGTCAAACTCTTACAACAAAAGCACCCATCGCATCAACCGACCTTTGGAATATTTCTTGCTCATAAGGTAACGAAGTATCGCATGATCCGTGTGGACAATCACTTTTGCACCCATCAAGTACGGGTGGAACTTCTCAATAGCAAACACAATGGCAAGAAGCTCTTTTTAGGCCATAATGTAATTAACTTGGGCATCATTCATTGTCTTACTAGCATAGTAGACCGGATGTAAGACCTTTTTGATATATTGCCCCAAAACTGCTCCAACCGCCACATCACTAGCATCAAACATGAGCTCAAAAGGAATGCTCCAATTTGGGGCGATGATAATGGGAGTAGTTGTCAACTTGAACTTGAGCAATTCAAATGCTCTCATGCAATCATCGTTGAAGTGAAATTTATCATCTTTCGCCAAAACCTTGTACAATGGGTTCACCGCCTTGGAAAAATCCTTTATGAAACACCGGTAGAACCCCGTGTGACCCAAGAAACTTCTTACGCCCTTCCCGGATGTTGGAGGTGGAAGTTTAGAAATCACCTCAATTTTCGCCTTGTCGACCTCTATTCCCTTCTTTGAAATTTTGTGGCCAAGGACAATATCCTCCTTGACCATGAAATGGCTTGTCTCCCAATTCAACACCAAGTTTGTTTCTTCACACCTTGCCAAAACCCTATCCAAATTTGCCAAGCAATCATCAAAGGAATCCCCAACTACCGAAAAGTCATCCATGAAGACTTCAAGGTAGTCCCCTATCATATCCATAAAGATCGCCATTATACACCATTGAAAAGTTGTCGGTGCATTGCATAATCCAAATGGCATCCGCTTGAAAGCGAAAGTGCCATAAGGGCAAGTGAAGGTTGTTTTATTTTGATCTTCCGGGGCAGTAAGGATTTTATTGTACCCCAAATATCCATCTAGAAAGCAATAGAATGCCCGGCCGGCGAACCTATCAAGCATTTGGTCAAGAAAGGGTAGTGGGAAATGGTCTTTCCTTGTGACTTTGTTTAGCTTACGATAGTCCATACATACTCTCCACCCGGTCACCGTTCTTATTGGAATCAACTCATTCTTATCATAGGTGACCACAGTTATGCCCCTTTTCTTCGAAACGCATTGCACCGGAGAAGTCCACGAATTGTCAGAAATGGGGTAGACAACCCCGTCATCTAACCACTCTATGATCTCCTTTTTTACCACCTCTTGCATTGCTTCATTGAGTCTCCTTTGATGTTCAATAGAGGGTTTGACATCTTCCTCCAAATTAATCTTGTGCATGAAAAATGCGGGGCTTATTCAGAGAATATCCTCCAAAGTCCACCCAATAGCTTTCTTTCTCTTGTGGAGAACCACCAATGTAGAGTCAACTTGCACGTCAGTCAAACAAGAGGAAAGAATAACCGGTAAAGTAGAACAAGGGCTAAGTAATTCATACCTGAGATGAGAAGGCAATGGCTTGAACTCCAAGATAGGAGGTTCTTCAATTGAAGGCTTTGTAGGAGGATTTTTCTTAGTTTTGATATCCAAGGAAAGTTTCGTAGGTGCATAATTGTATGAACCCATCCCTTGCAAAGAATTGACACATTCCATGAAGCCATCCATTTCATCATCATCAAAATTTAGCAAAACAGCCTCCAACATGTCACCCACATTAATCATAACACTTGTATCATCAATAATCACATCGGTCATCAAGTCCACGAACGAACACACGTCATTGCTATTCGGTTTCCTCATAGATTTGCATACGTGGAACACCGCATTTTCATCACCCACCCAGAAAGTAAGTTCACCGGCTTCCACACCAACTAGAGACTTTCCCTTAGCACGAAAAGGTCTACCAAGAATAATCGGCACCTCGTAGTCCACTTCATAGTCAAGAATCACAGAATCCGCCGGGAGAATGAACTTGTCAACCCAAACCAATACATCCCCAATCACCCCCAACAGTCTCTTCATCGTTCGGTTGACCATTTGTAATCTCATAGATGTGGGTCTTGGTTGCCCAATTCCCAATGTTTTTAAAACCAAATAGGGCATCAAGTTGATACTCGCCCCAAGGTCACAGAGAGCTTTTGCAAATTCGGCACTTCCAATGGTACAAGGAATTATGGAAGCACCCGGTTCTTCCAACTTTGGAGCCATCGAATGCATAATTGCACTCACTTGGTGAGTGACTCTGATAGTTTCAAAATTTATCGATCTCTTCTTTGTCACCAAGTCTTTCATAAACTTAGCATATCCGGGCATTTTCTCCAAAGCTTCAAGTAATGGCACATTTATAGAGAGACTCTTTATCATATCAATGAACTTCTTGAATTAATTCTCGCCATTGTCCTTGGCAAGCCTTTGAGGATAGGGAGGATGTGGCTTAGGCAATGGTGCCTTAGCATTTTGCACTACTATTTCTGGTATGTCAATCACATGATCCCTATACAGGTTCACATTCTCTTGAGTCTTTTCTACCGTGTCATCAATATCAATCTGCACTTCATCATTTGCTTGCACCACATTGTTCGGGATCTCCGCTTCTTCTACCACTTGCTCATCATCCACAAGTTGCCTTTGGCTTGAGGTAGGTGCATTCCCACCTTTTCCACTTCTTGTAGTAATGGGCATGGCATGCCCCGTAGTGTTCCCACCCTTCGGGTTCACTACTGTATCACTTGGTAGTGCCCCTTTAGGATGAGAACTTAAAGCTTGAGAGATTTGACCCATTTGCACTTCTAAGTTATGGATTTATGTGTTCTGTGAAGCAAGTTGGGAATCGGAATCGGAATTCTTCTCCATCATTTGCTTGAACATGTTCTCAATATGGCCCATTTCATTGTTGGAGGAACTAGGACCATGAAAAGGATAAGGAGGTGGGTTTCTCGGTTGTTGGTACATCTGGGGCCTTTGAAAACCTGACCCCCGATTTCCTTGGTTGTTGTTCCACTCTCCTTGGTTGTTGCCTCCCCAATTTCTTTGATTATTATTATTTTCCCAATTCCCTTGGTTACTGCTTCCATTCCAATTGCCTTGATTGTTGCCACTATTCCAATTGCCATGATTGCTAGAATTCCAATTGCTTTGATTATTCGAAGGTCTCTATTGTTGTTGACTAGGGCCTTGGTAGTTGTTTCTTTGCCCTTGAAAGTTGTTCACATATTGGACCTCTTAATCTTAATTATTGTAAGAATCTCCTTGATAAAACCCACTATCATCTTGCACAAAATTGTCCATTCTTTGTGGCACTTGTGTACTTCTTAGTCTTCTCTTGTTACCATCATATTGACTCACTCCATAGCATTGACTTGCCTCGGGTTTTGCCCTTGTTGAAGTTGAGCTTTTGCCAATTGGTTCATGGTGATTGTCAACTCGGCTATTGCTTCCCCATGGTCATGTAACTCTTTATGAAGAAGAATCACATTTGGATCACCTTGTGTGACATTGGCTCTAGATTGCCACGCCGATGAAGTATCGGCCATTTCATCCAAAATCTCACACGCCTCTGCATAAGGCGTAGTCATGAAGTTCCCATCGGCAAGTTGATTCACTACACATTGTTTGGTGGTATTGATCCCCCGATAGAAAGTTTGTTGAATCATGTTCTCTGTCATATCATTGTTGGGGCTCTCTTTCACCATTGTTCTATATCTTTCCCATATCTCGTGTAGTGGCTCATTAGGCTCTTGCTTGAATGCTAGAATTTCATCCTGAAGAATAGTAATATGCCCGGGAGAGAAGTACTTTGAAATAAATTTCTCTACAAGTTCATCCCACGTACGAATGAAATGATTTGGCAAACATTCCAACCAATCTAAAGCTTTCCCCCATAGAGAGAAGGGAAAAAGGCTTAGAATCAAAGAGTCCTCGGAGATATGTTTTTGTTTTCTCCCCCAACACGTATCAACGAACCCCTTCAAATGTTTATACGAATTTTGACCTGGTGCAGCGGTGAAGAACCCTCGTTGCTCGAGCAAAGTAAGCATCACATTGGTTATGTGAAAGTTTCCCGCCCTAATACGGGGTAGGACTATAGCACTTGCATACCCTTCATTCGGCAATACCCGATGTGGAGTCGCTCATGGTGGAGGTGGGGGTGTAACAGTCAAATTGTCTTGAGGCGGTTGGCCTTGTCTATTGGCTTGAGGTTCAAGAGGGACCTCATCCATTGCATCATCATCAACGTCCACATCCCCCACGGCTATGTTTCCGAACTCGTTGTTTTCCATGATTGCACTTACAATACTCACACGTTAGTAACAAGGAAGGAAAAGAAGATATTCCAAACACACACCTAAATCTATAGCTATCACCGTTTTTATAGCTCCTCGGCAACGGCGCCAAAAATTGATCTCGTCCAATTTCACTCCTCTATTTGAGGATATAAAAACGGTCGATACAATAGAAATACCCAACAAGGAGTCGGGGTCGATTTTCCACAGGGAGCTATGAATGGGTCTTAGGGATATATATATTATAGTGTATGAGCTTGATTTATCTCAAATTGTACTTCCACAAACATTGTTTGTTTCTAGGTCTAATTTTAAACTAAGATTACAAACTAAGAATTTAAACTAGGAAATTGTTTTCGGTTGTTTTTCAAATGATATAAAAGGCCTAGGGCTATGACCTTCACCTAGGTGTTCACTTAATAGGTTGTAAGCCTTAAAGCTTGTTTTATTGGTCGGGGTGTATTTTAGCCATCAACACTCAAATACCCACTCAATACCTCTCGGTCAAAGAGTGATTTTGCCCAATTTGGCTTTCTCAAGTCCAAAGGGGTATTGAACAAAGAAGTTGATAATAATCTCAAGTCGGGTTTTACTATCTCTAGATTCAACCCTTTAATTAGGTTTATCAATCTCTCAATTGACCCAATTCCTTGCTAGCCAAGTTTTCCTAGACTAAGTCTCTCTTTCTCAAGTAGAGACCCAGTCAATTAGGCATGAGATGATGTTTGCAACCATTAAATCTTCAATTAAAAGAAAGAACAAGGCTAGATAATCAACACCCAACCATAAACAAGCAATAAATCAAACAACCATCAAGTTCACACACTAGGGTTGGGTTACAACCCTAGTGAAAATCTAGCTACTCATGCTTAAATTAGAAGATAAAGAAGAAGAAGAAGAAGAAGAAGAAGAAGAAGAAGAAGTAGAAGAAGAAGAAGAAGAAGAAGAAGAAGTGATAATTAAAATCATATTAATGACTAAAATGATAAAATTAATATTCAGAAAGCTCAAAATAACTAAACTACTAAAATAAACAAAATAAACGACTTCTGATGTCGAAAGTTACAAAAGTTTCCCTAAAAAGTGAAACTATTCTATTTATACAGTGTTGGAATTTTCAGACAAAATTGCCCTTTCGGAAGTTCTGCAGCCGCACAATTCCATGTGTGGTCCGCACTTTTCTTCAACTTGGCAGGATTGGACTTTTGCGGCATCAAAATTCTGAACCGCGGCCGCATCTCTCTTTCTGCGGTCCACACATTTTGATTGTAGCCGCACATGGCTCTTCTGCGGACCGCACGAATGTAGTTATTGAAATGAGAACTCTATGAACTTTTGATCTTGCTTAGCTTCTATGGCCGTACATTTAATTTGTGGACTGCACTTCGCACTTGTCACGACCCAAACTCCCTCTGTATAATGTCATGACGGCACCTAGTTTCTACGACTAGGTAAGCCTAACAAATTGCGGAAAATAACAAAATGAAAACAAAACTTACCAACTAACTGCAATAGATACTGAATAACAGATAACAATGCCGCTTGGCATATACAATAACTAAAATGCTAGACGTACATAGCTTTTACCAAAACCAGGAACATCATAAGTCATAAGATACAAGAGGAAACTAGTATCTCTATACACCGGAGTCTAACAAATGAAGTACGGAAGGTAAATGACATAGGAGAGAATAGAGGGGGACTCCGAGGTCTGCGGACGCGGCAGATGTACCTTGAAGTCTCCATACAACAACAAGCACTCTCAGCTAGTAGCGTGTGTGATAAGAAGCACCTGGATATGCACACAAAAACATGTGCAGAAGAGTAGCATGAGTACACCATAACGGTACCCAGTAAGTGCCAAGCCTAAGCTCGGTAGAGTAGTGACAAGGTCAGGTCAGACCCACTGGTATATAATAAATAAAGCAGGAAAATATAACAGTATAATAAGAGACTGGAATTTTTTTTAAAAAGAAAACACAGCGATATAATAATGCAACACAGGGATAAACATCAGGGAAGCTCCCGAGATACCGTCTCGTAGTCCCAAAATAAATATGCAGTGAGAACTCCCGAGGTACCGCCTCGTAGTCTCAAAAGTAAATATACAAGGAGAATTTCTGAGGTACCGCCTCGTAGTCTCAAAAGTAAATATGCAAAGAGAACTCCCAAGGTACCGGCTCATAGTCTCAAAAGTAAATATACAGGTAGAACTCCTGAGGAACCACCACGTAGTCTCAAAAGTAAATGTGCAGGGAGAACTCCCGAGGAACTGCCTCGTAGTCTCAAAAGTAAATATACAGGGAGAACTCCCAAGGAACTGCCTCGTAGTCTCAAAAGTAAATATGCAGCTCAACCGATAAATACCATAGTTAACAGCAAGAATTCTACAGTTATGACTGATAAAGAGCAAGGAAAAGCAGGAAATCAACTAGGCATGCTTCACAGAGTTAAAATAAGGAGTTGAAGCATGTAGACATGCAATATTAGACTAAACAGGACAACTACATATGTTGGAATAGCTCAAATAAGAATGAAAACAGACTAATACTCATTTAAATGATATAACTAAAATTAAAGGAAAATTAGGTTGCTACTCAGTAAAATAAATCGGGTTTACAACAACTAGCCCGTGTACGTACTCGTCACCTCACGTACACGTCGCTCACATATCACAACAGTACCAAATCCTATAGGGATTTCCCCCACATAAGGTTAGGCAAGCCACTTACCTAGAACCAATCACAATCAATCGGTAACAATGCCTTTTCAACGAATATCCGACTTAGAATGGCCCAAATCTAGACAAAAAAAAATTATATATCATAAATACAACTATAATAGATTAATCTAATTAATGAAATCAAGACTTTGACAAAAAATTCGAAAGTCGTCCCAAAAGGTCGACCCGGGCTCACGTCTCGGAATCGGGCAAAAATTTCAAAATACGAAAGCCCATTCGCTCACGAGTCCAACCATACCAAATTTATCAAAATCCGACCTCAAATGACCACTCAAAACCCAAACTCCAATTCTTCAAATCCCTAGCCTCAAACTCCCAAATTCCACCTTAAATACACACTAACTAGGTGGAAAAATAAATGGGGAAGCAATATTATTGATCAAAAATAAGAACAAGGGACTTATCTCAAGAAATCTCTCAAAAATCACCCTAGACAGAGTTTGCAAAGTCCAAAATGACAAATCACGAAGCCCTTCGGTTTTAAACACTACCCACACATTTCCACACCTATGGGGCCTGGGCTCACATCTGCGCATGCGCTTATGTAAAAAATGAGTGCTACTGCGCAAACCACTTATTCCCCTCTGCCTCCGCACCTGCAATAAAGGGGCCGCACCTGTGCGTGCGCGCCTGCGGGGTCCTGTTCGCTTTTGCGGACTTACTTCGCACCTGCGGTCTTCCTTGCACATTTGCCGGTATCGCAGATGCGGCCTTATCCACGCACCGGTGACCCCAGACCATTCCACCCAACTCTGCTTCTGTGCCATATTGGTCGAACCTGCGGGCTCGCACCTGCGGTCAGCCTTGCGCTGGTGCGATTGCAGCAAAACCTGCCCAGCACTAGAAAATCAACTAAGTCCAAAAATGATCCGTTAACCAATCGAAACTCACCTGAGGTCCCCTGGAACATCAACCAAATATATCAACCAGTCCTAAAACATCACACGAACTTAGTCGGGCCTTTAAATCACATCGACCATGCTAAAAACACGAATTACACATCGATTCAAGACTAATGAACTTCAAGTTTTAAACTTCTACATATGATGCCGAAACATATCAAATCAAGTCCGATTGACCTCAAAATTTACGCACAAGTCATATTCAACATTATGTACCTACTCCATCTTCCGTACTCGGATTCTGACCCCAATATCAAAAAGTCCACTACTGGTCAAAATATCCAAAAATTCGACTTTCTCCATTTCAAGCCTAAATCAGCTACATACCTCAACTTCATAGTCCGCACATGCTCCTAAGTCCAAAATCACCCAACGGAGCTAACAGAACCGACGAAACTCCATTCCGAAGTCATCTTCACACAGTTCTGACTACGGTCAAAATTGTAAGGCTTAAGCTTCCGTTTAGGTCTAAGTATCCCAAAACACTCTGAAACCATAAATATAACCTCCCGGCAAGTTACATAAGCAGAAAAAGATATGGGGGAAGCAGTTAATAAGGAATCAGGGCCATTACTCTCAAAACGACTGGCCAGATCGTTACATCTTCCCCCTTTTAAAACTATTATTCGTCCTCGAACGAGCATAAAGACATACCTGAAGTGGTGAAAAGATGAGGATAACGGATGCGCATATCCTACTTGGTCTCCCAAGTCACCTCTGTGATCGGCTAACCCCTCCACTGAACCTTCACGGAAGCAATGTTCTTTGACCTCAGCTTTCGAATCTGCCTGTCCAAAATAGTCGCTGGCTCCTCAACATAAGATAGATCCTTGTCCAACTGGATTGAACATAAATCTAGCACATGATACGGATCACCGTGATACTTCCGGAGCATAGAAACATCGAATATCGGATAAACTCTTCCTAGACTGGGAGGTAAGGCAAGCTCATAATCAACCTCTCCAACTCGTTGTAGCACCTCAAATGGACCAATGAACCTTGGGCTCAGCTTGCCCTTCTTCCCGAACCTCATAACGCTTTTCATAGGCGAAACCCAGAGCAAGACCCACTCTCCAACCATGAATGCAACATCGCGAACCTTCCGATCCACATAACTCTTCTATCTGGATTGGGCTGTGCGAAGTCCATCCCGAATCACCTTCACCTTATCCAGGGCATCCTGAACCAAGTCAGTACCCAATAATCTAGCTGGAGACCGACACCTCGTAACATACAAAGCCTCATACGGTGTCATCTGAATGCTCGACTGATAACTATTATTGTACGCAAACTCCGTAAGTGGAAAGAATTGATTTCAGGCACCCCAAAAATCTATCACACAAGTGCAGAGCATATCCTCCTATATCGGAATAGTCCACTTGGACTGTCCGTCCGTCTGAGGGTCAAATGCTATGCTCAACTCAACCCGAGTACATAACTCTTGCTGTACAGCCTTCCAGAACCGTGATGTAAACTACGTACCCCAGTCAGAGATGATGAATACCGGTACGCCATGAAGCCTGATGATTTCGGGAATATAAATTCAAGCCAACTGATCGGAAGAATAGGTAGTTATCACAGGAATAAAATGAGCTGACTTGGTCAGCTTATCCACAATCACCTCAACTATGTCAAACTTTCGCTGAGTCTGTGGGAGTCCAACAACAAAATCCATAGTGATACGCTCCCATTTCCACTCTGAAATCTCTATCTTCTGAAGCAATGCACCTAGACGTTGATGCTCAAACTTAACCTGCTGGCAATTTAGACACCGAGCCACAAACTCCACTATGTCCTTCTTCATCCTCTTACACTAGTAATGCTGCCTCAAGTCCTGATACATCTTCGCGACACCCAGATGAATGGAGTACCGTGAACTGTGAGCCTCTTGGAGAATCAACTTACGCAAACCATCAACATTAGGCACACATAGTCTGCCCTGCATCATTAATGCACCATCGTCCCGAATAGTGACCTCCTTAGCATCACCGTGCTAGATCGTGTCCTAAAGGACAAGCAGATAGGGGTCATCATACTGACGCTCCCTGATACGATCATAAAGAGAAGACCGAGATACCACACAAGCCAATACTCGACTTGACTCAGAAATATCCAATCATAGAAACTGGATGGCTAAGGCATGAACATCCAATGCCATGGGCCTCTCTGTTGCTGGTAGATATGCTAAGCTCCCCAAACTCTCTTCCCGACGACTCAAAGCATCAGTCACCATATTGGCCTTCCCAGGGTGGTATAAAATGTTGATATCATAATCCTTAAGCAACTCTAACCACCTCCCCTGACGCATATTAAGATCCTTCTACTTGAACAGATGCTATAAACTCCGGTGATCGGTGTAGATCTGACAAGTAACACAGTACAAATAGTGTCCCCATATCTTCAAGGCATGAACAATAGATGCTAACTCAAGGTCGTGGATATGATAGTTCTTTTCATGCACCTTCAACTTTCTGGACGCGTAGGCAATCACCCTATCGTCCTGCATCAACACCACACCGTGACCAATCCGTGATGCATCATAATATAAAGTATAAGACCCTGAACCTGTAGGCAATACCAATACTGGGGTTGTAGTCAAAGTTGTCTTGAGTTTCTGAAAGCTCTCCTAACACTCTCCTATCCACCTGAATGGAGCACCCTTATGGGTCAGCCCTGTCTTAGGTGATGCAATAGATGAGAATCCCTCTACAAAACGACAGTAATACCCCGCCAAACCAAGAAAACTCCAAATCTCTGTAGCTGATGGCAGTCTAGGCCAACTCTGCACTGCTTCCACCTTTATCGGATCCACCTAGATCACATCACTCGATAATACATGACCCAAGAATGCCACTAAGTCTAGCCAAAACTCACACTTTGAAAATTTTGCATATAACCTATTTTCTCTCAGGGTCTGAAGCACAGTCATCAGGTGATTCTCATGATCCTTCCTAGTCTGGAAGTACACCAGAATGTTGTCAATAAAAACAATGAAGAATGAGTCAAGGTAGGGCCGGAACACACTGTGCATCAAGTGCATAAAAGTTGTTGGGGCATTGGTCAGCCCAAATGACATCACAAGGAACTCGTAGTGACCATACTGAGTCCTGAAAGCAGTCTTCAGGATATCTGGCTCCCGAACCTTCAACTGATGATAGCCGGAATGTAAGTCAATCTTGGAAAACACTCTAGCACCCTGTAACTGATCAAATAAGTTATCAATATGAGGCAATGGATATATGTTCTTCACTGTAACTTTGTTCAGCTAGTGATAATCAATGCACATGCGCATAGAACCATCCTTCTTCTTCACAAACAAGACAGGAGCACCCTAAGGTGACACACTGGGCCGAATGAAGCCCTTATCAAGCAACTCATGTAACTGCTCCTTCAACTCCTTCAACTTAGGAGGAGCCATACGATACGGAGGAATAGAGATGGGCTGACTGCCCGACAACAAATCAATGCCAAAATTAATATCTCTGTTGGGCGGCATGCCCGGAAGATCAGCTGGAAACACATCTAGAAAGTCCTTCACTACAGGAAATAACTCAACTGTGGGGGTATCAATACTGACATCTCTCACATAAGCTAGATATGCGTCACAACCCTTCTCAACCATTCGTTGAGCTTTAAGAAATGAAATAACTCTGCTGGGAGTATACTTTAAAGTACCTCTCCACTCTAATCACGGTAATCCTGGCATAGCCAGCGTCACGGTCTTAGCATGACAAGAAAGAATAGCATAATGGGGCGACAACCAGTCCATGCCCATGATAACATCAAAGTCTACCATGCTAAGTAATAATAAATCAGCTCTAGTCTCAAAACCACGAAGAGCAATCAAACACGACCGATACACACGGTCCACAACAAGAGAATCTCCCACAGGAGTAGACACATAAATAAAGGAACTCAAAGAATCCCAGGATATGCCCAAATACGGGGCAAAATAAGAGGACAAATAGGAATATATAGATCCTGGGTCAAATAATACAGAAGCATCTGTATGACAGACCGGAACAATACCTGTAATGACAGAGTCGGAAGCAACTGCCTTTATACGAGATGAAAGAGCATAATATCCGGCCTGGCCTCCCCCTCTGGGGTGATCTCGACCTCCCCGATCTCCATCTCGAGCTGGCTAAGTAGGTGGGGCTGTAGCTGGTGCAGGAATCATAGCTTGAGGACCCGGTGGAGCACTTGGTGGCTAAGAAGTCTGTGGAGGTGCACCCTTCCTAAGTCCGGGGAACTCCCTCACCATATAGACGATGTCACCACACACAAAACAACCCCTCGGAGGGCGTGGCTGTTGTGACTGACTCGGGCCAGTTTTGCTGGACTAGCCGCAAAAAGCACCCCGAGCAGGAGGCACACAAGATACTGGCGATGCATAATAAAGCTCCTGGGCCTAGCAAGGGCTTAAACATCACTAGCGGCTGGAAGGGCTGAATGAACAGGGCGACTCCCATAACCCCTACCATGTCCAACTGTAGTTGGGGCATGAGTACCATGGTAAGTGCCATACTCTAGAGACCTCTTGGCCTCCCTCTCCTCTCTATCCCGGGCAAGCATACCCTCTAATCTCCTGGCAATACTCACAACCTACAGATAAGAAATATCCATCTCCAACTCCCTGGCCATACTAATCCGGATACTGGGGTGGAGTCCCTCAATAAACCGACGAACCCTCTCTCGAAATATAGCAACCAAGGCCAGTGCATGTCGGGCCAAATCACTAAAACGAACTGCATACTCTAACACAGTCATAGCACCCTAGAGCAGCTGCTCAAACTCCGCGCGCTAAGCGTCCCTGAGGCTCTGAGGGATATACTCACTCAAAAACATGTCCGAGAACTGAGTCCGTGTAAGTGAAGCTGCCTCATCCGGACTACTCAATTCATAAGCACGCCACCACTGATAGGCTGCTCCTCTAGGCTGGAAGGTGGTAAAAGAAACCCCACTCATCTCTGCTACGTCTACAGTACGGAGAATATGATGACACTCCTCCAGAAAACCCTGGGAATCCTCTGACGCCAATCCACTGAAGGTAGGAGGGTGGTATTTCTTGTACCTCTCAAGTCTGAGCTGCTCCGCCTCAGAAACTGCGGCCCTAACCTCGGGCTGAGCTAGAGCTACCGACTACATCGGCATAATATTTGGAACCTGGTCGACCTGAACCCGCTGCTCTGGAGTACTGGCGATGGGAGTTTGTACTCCTATCCCAGCATGAGATGTGGCAAGAGCAAGTGAAATCAATCCAGCCTGAGCTAAGGTGCTGAACATGCTCAGAAACTAGGCTACAGTCTCATGGAGGGATGGTGCAGAAACAGGTACTTCAGGTGCATGCCCTCCAATTGGAGCTACTAGGGGCTCCTCTGTAGCATCTCATGCGGGTGCTCTATCTGGACTGCGTGGATGTTTTCGGCCTCTACCCCAGCCCCGGCCTCTCACGGCTCTAGCAGGGGGCGCAGGTGCCTAGTCATGATATCCGCATGTACATTTACTCACCATTTGTGAGAGAATAGAATACAGAAGTTTAGAATTTTCAAGTCAATAAATTCTGCACGACAAGGAATCAAAGAAGTATAATTTTTCCTAACAGTTCCATGGCCTCCCGAAGATAAGTACAGACGTCTCTGTACCGATCCGCGAGACTCTAATAAACCGGCTTGTGACTCACGACACATATGAACCTAGAGCTCTGATACCAACTTGTCACGACCCAAACTCCCTCTGTATAACATCGTGACGACACCTAGTTTCTACGACTAGGTAAGCCTAACAAATTATGGAATATAACAAAACGAAAACAAAACTTATCAACTAACTGCAATAGATACTGAATGACCAATAACAATGCCGCTCAGCATTTAATATAACCAAAACGCTAGGTGTACACAACTTTTACCAAAACACAGAACATCATAAGTCACAAGCTACAAAAGAAAACTAGTATCTCTATACACCGAAGTCTAACAAAAGAAGTATGGAAGGTAAATGACATAGGAGAGAATAGAGGGGGACTCTGAGGTCTACGGACGCGGCAGATGCACCTTGAAGTCTCCGTACAACAGCAAGCCCTCTCAGCTAGTAGCGGGGCTGATAAGAAGCACATGGATCTGCACACAAAAACATGTGCAGAAGAGTAGCATGGGTACACCACAACGGTACCCAGTAAGTGCCAAGCCTAATCTCGGTAGCGTAGTGATGAGGTCAGGTCAGGCCCACTGGTATATAATAAATAAACTAGGAAAATATGATAGTATAATACTAGACTGGAATTTAACAAAAATAAAACACAACGATAAAGCAATGCAACACACAGGGATAAATAGCAAGGGAGCTCCCGAGATACCGTCTCGTAGTCCCAAAATAAATATGCAGGAAGAACTCTCGAGGTACCGCCTCATAGTCTCAAAAGTAAATATATGGGGAGAACTCCCAAGGTACCGCCTCGTAGTCTCAAAAGTAAATATACAGGGAGAACTCTCGAGGAACCGCCTCATAGTCTCAAAAGTAAATGTGCAGGGAGAACTCCCAAGGAACTGCCTTGTAGTATCAAATGTAAATATGCAGGGAGAACTCTCGAGGAACCACCTCGTAGTCTCAAAAATAAATATGCAGCTCAACCAATAAATACCATAGTTAACAACAAGAATTCTACAGTTAAAACTGATAAAGAGCAAGGAAAAGCAGGAAACCCACTAGGCATGCTACACAGAGTTCAAATAAGCAGTTGAAGCATGTAGACATGCGATATTAGACTAAACAGCATAACTACACATGTTGGAATAGCTCAAATAAGAATGAAAATAGACTAATACTCATTTAAACGATATAACTCAAATTAAAGGAAAAACAGGTTGCTACTCAGTAAAATAAATTGGGTTTTACTAAAAATAGCCCGTGTATGTACTCGTCACCTCACGTACATGACACTCACATGTCATAATAGTACCAAATCCTAAGGGGATTTCCCCCACACAAGGTTAGGCAAGCCATTTACCTCGAACCAAGCTCAATCAATTGGTAACAATGCCTTTTCCACGAATATCCGACTCCGAATGTCCCAAATCTAGCCAAAAAACAATTACATATAAAAATACAACTATAATAGACTAATCTAATTAATGAAATCAAGACATTAACAAAAATTTTAAAAATCGTCCCAAAAGGTCGACCCGGTCCCACGTCTTGGAATCGGGCAAAATCATAAAATTCGAAAGCCCATTCACTCACGAGTCCAACCATACCAAATTTATCAAAATTCGACCTCAAATGAAAACTCAAAACCCAAAATCTAACTCTTCAAATCCCTAGCCTCAAACTCCCAAATTCCACCTTAAATACACACTAACTAGGTGGAAAAATACATGGGGAAGCAAGATTATTGATCAAAAATAAGTACAAGGGACTTACCTCGACAAATCACTCAAACATTATCTCAAACTTTGCCCAAGACCGAGTTTGCAAAGTCCAAAATGACAAAAATTACGAAGCCCTTCGGTTTTAAACATTGCCCAGGAATTTCCGCACCTGCGGAGCCTGGGCTCGCACCTACATGTGCGCTTGTGCGGAAAATGAGCGCTTTTGTGCAAACCACTTATTCCCCTTTACCTCGCACCTGCGATGAAGGGGTCGCACCTGCGCGTGCGTGCCTGCGGGGTCCTGTTCGCTTCTGCGGTCTTAGTTCGCACCTGCGGTCATCCTTGCGCACCTGCGGGCATCGCAGATGCGGCCTTTTCCACGCACCTGCAACCCCTGATCAATCCACCCAACTCCGCTTTTGCTCTATATTGCTCACACCTGCGCGCTTGCACCTGCGGTCAGCCTTGCGCAGGTGCGATTACACCAGAACCTGCCCAGCACCAGAAAATCTCCTAAGTCTAAAAATGATCCATTAACCATCCGAAACTCACCCAAGGCCCCTCGGGACCTCAACAAAATATATCAACTTGTCCTAAAACATTACATGGACTTAGTAGGACCTTTAAATCACGTCGAACAATGCTAAAAACACGAATTAGACATCGATTCAAGCCTAACGAACTTCAAGTTTCAAACTTCTACATCTGATGTTGCAGCCTATCAAATCAAGTCTGATTTACCTCAAATTTTGTGCACTTCATATTAAACATTATGGACCTACTCCAACTTCCAGAATTGGATTCTGACCCCGATATCAAAAAGTGCACAACCGGTCAAAATCTCCAAAAATTCGACTTTCGTCATTTCAAGCCTAAATCAGCTACAGACCTCAAATTCACTGTCCGGACATGCTCCTAAGTCCAAAATCACCCAACGGAGGTAACGAAACCGGCAGAACTCCATTACGGAGTGGTCTTCACATATTTCCAACTATGGTCAAAATCCTAAGGCTTAAAGCTTCCGTTTAGGGACTAAGTGTCCCAAAACACTCTGAAACGAAAAACAAAACCTCCCGACAAGTCATATAAGAAGAAAATGATATGGGGTAAGCAGTTAATATGGAATCGGGGATATTACTCTCAAAACAACCGATCGGGTCATTATAGCACTTGTCTCTGATAAGCTTGCCTTCACAATCTGCGGCCGTAGATGATATTCTGCAGTCCGCACTTTGAGCTTATGTGCATGTTTTTGTTCTTGAGTTCAGATCACTCCTTCATGAGTTGGATTTCATCTTAGTGGCTCATTTTCCAATTCTCCTGCAATTAAGCATATTATATCATTTTTTGGGAACACAATTAAATGCTTTTGGGCTAAAACGAAAGCTAAAAGGGTGCTAATAAGTAGTCAAAATCCCCACTTATCAGCGGTTATGACAGAAATATGGGCAGAGGTGCTGGGAAAATATGATGATTTTTATTATTGGCACGTGAGTTGTCCGTGCGGTTTTGATAGAAATATGAGCACAAGGTGCCATTGAAATATGAAAGTGGGCTAAGACCCGTGTTACGACAGTATGAAAGTGGGCTAAGATCGGTGTCTTATGATTATGAAATGAGGTGTCACAGAGTAACTTTTATTTGAAAGATATTTATTTGAAAGAAGTATATTTGAAAGATATTTATTTGAAAGAAGTATATTGATAAGTAGGGATTTTTACCGCTTATTTGCTCTCTTTTACTTACGTTTTAGCTCAAAATTGCTTTAAGGTATTCTCGAGAACTAATGAAATGTGATTTCTTGCAGGAATATTGGAAAATGAGCCAAAGAAGTAAAAATCAACTCAAAAAGAAGTAAAACTGGACAAGAACCAAAACAAGACTAAAGGGCTACAGTGCGGACCGCACAATACTATGTGCAGCCGCAAACTCTGAAGATGCACTGATAAAATTTCTTCAGAGAGTGCGGACCGCACAATTATTGTGCAGACGGAGAAGACTAGATTTAGAGACTTGTAGTTTGGGAGCATGAAGATGTGCGGACCGCACTATTATTGTGCTGTCGTAGGATGCCAAAATGCGGCCGCACTCATAATTGTGCGGTCCGCAGAATGAAGTCCAGACCCAGTCCAAGAGCAAGAGTGCGGCCGCACTTAGAAATGTGTGGTCCGCACAATTAGAGAAAGTGCGGTCGCATCTCATTTTTATGCGACCGCAGAAAGCCAACCTGACCAGTCAGTCTCGAAGTCCGGACCGCACACAGAATTGTGCGGCCGCACAACCTTCGCAGGGGCAATTTTGTCAGTTATTTTTAGCTTGGTATAAACAGATCTTTTTGTCATTTTTAGGTTAAGTTTGGTGCACCTGAACACTTAGAGCCATTTTTATTTACTGTATTGGCTAACTTTGTACTAGTTTAGCACTTAAACATTAGATTTTCTTTCCTTAATCAATTATTATACATTTATCTTAGTTTCTTCTTTAATTTCTTCATTTTCCATGAGTAACTAAACCCGTAGCTAGGGTTGTGACCCAACCCTAGTATGGGTACTTAATGGGTGATTGATTTAGGGCTTATTTATTATTGGGTATATGATATTTAGCTTAGTTCTTGCTTGAATTTGAGAATTGATGGTTGCAAACATTGATTCATGCCTAATTGACTTAATCTATACTTGAGAAAGTGAGACTAAGTCTAGGAAAACTTGGCTAACAAGAAATTGGGGTGAACGCAAGAAATTGATTTCCCCAATTAAAGGGTCGAATCTAGAGATAGTAAGACCCGACTTGAGCATTTATCACTTGTTTCGTGAGATACCCATTTGGACTTGAGAAATCCAAATTGGGCAAAATCACTCAAACTACCAAGAGGTATAGAGTGATTAATTGCGTGTGATAGCTATATTGTATCCCGATCAACCTAACATGCCCTAAAGCTCTAAATTCGTTAGGTAACCAACTAGGCGGAAGGCACAAACCTAGATCTTTTATAACTTGAAAAACAACCAAAACCAAAAGCATTGTCTCTTAGCTTTACAATTACAAGCATTAGCGTAAAAGTAGAAGTAGAAATAACAATTGAAAATGTGAAAGTGTAATCTTAGGCACATCATACATTCACACTAGGTATATACCTAATCCTATATCATGATCCCTGTGGAATTGACCCCGACTCGCATTGGGTTTTTATTATTGCATCGAGCACCTCGCAACCTAAATTTGTGGTATGAGTTTGGGCGATATCAATTTTTGGCGCCATTGCCGGGGAGCTAAACGGATTTAGCTATATATCTAGGTTTGTGTGTCATTTGTCTTCTTTTCCTTTCGAGTCACTAATTTTGTTTTTTGAATTGATTATAGGTACAAGAATGGCTCTCAACAATGAGCCTCTCGGTAATTTTCCATTGGGGAGGAAATGGATGATGATCAAGGTGATGAGGTTCATCCCGAACCTCAAGCAAATAGGCAAGGCCGACCGCCTCATGACAACATTCCCAACCCTCTCCCACGTCCACCAAGAGCGGCTGCACATCGGGTGTTGCCGAACGAGGGTTAAGCAAGTTCCATAGTCCCACCCCGCATTAGGGACGGCAACTTTCAAATCACCAATGCGATGCTTACATTTCTTGAGCAACGGGGATTTTTCACCGGGGCTCCGAGTCAAAATGCTTACAAGCATCTCAAAGGATTCGTAGATACTTGTTGGGGAAGCAAACAAACCAATGTTTCCGAGGATACGCTGCGGTTGAGGCTATTTCCCTTTTCTCTACGGGGAAAGGCATTGGACTTGTTAGAGATATTGCCTAATCATTCCATCCTGTTACATCTCGCATTTCTCGTACGTTAAAGTTTCGTCTTCAGTTAATTGACATAGACTCAGGGATGATATTATCTTGAGGTTAGCATATTTATGCTATTTATAACAAGCAATAAGTAAGTGCCATAAAGGAAATGGTACACGAATTAAAGAAAATGAGTTTCGTTTAAGGTTGTCGATTTGGAATAAAATACAGTGCGAGCTATAATACCCGATACCTATGGAGTAGTACCATACAAGGTACCATATGACCGTGATAGTATGATGTATAAAGTATATTAAAAATAAGTAGAATTTTAAGTAATGTGATATGATTCTTAATTATGTGGGTAATTGGTTAATTATCGGGTAGCGGGATAATACCTAATTAATTATTAATTATAGGATAAGATTAAAAACTCCTCCCCCACCCTATGTGGTAGCAAGCCACCACCCAAACGAAATGACTCATTAGTCATGTTGGGTAGGTGGAAATTTATGGTGTTAATTACAATACACCTCATGCGAACATTTTCAATGCAAAAATACTACAATCAGGCATTAGCTCAAAGAGATTTCTTACAAAATCTTCAACAAATCCTTACAATCAAAACGCTAAGAATTCCTACAAGTTTCAACAATTCCATCGATAATATTTACACATTAAGCAACGTGATTCTTCAACCAATCCAACAAAAAAATTTAGAACTGTAGCAACGTAAAAGTTTGCGATTCTAAAGGAGTACGGTGCAACCTTTTCCAAGAACATCATACGGATTTTTCTCTACTCCAGGTATGTTAAGGCTAAGCTCTTTCTTCATTTTGGCATGATCTCGTAATTACACGAGTTTGATAACGAGGCATAAAGAAAAATTTATATCCCGGAATTTACGTATATTTTCATAGTCTTGTAAGTTACAGTATTCTCCTTATCGGGACTTCATATCCGATTGAGTATTTCTTTTTTCCAGTCATGAGAGCAGAGAATCTATATATACGGTATTGCAGTATTTTCATTACCATCGAGCTATAATCGATGGGCAGGCCCCTATTGGGAAACCTCTGATCAGATGGTAAGTTATATACCAAGCCTACTATGGCCGAGCGCCTATGAGCGAGACCCAGAGCCTAGTATGGCCGAGCACCTATAAGCGAGACCCAGAGCCTAGTATGGCCGAGCGCCTATGAGCGAGCCTACTACGGCAGAGCAGTTATATACATATACCGAGCCTTATAAGGCCGGAAAACTATTTTACTTACTATATTGTGAGAGTAGAGTTAGTATCAGCAGGTGAGCATATCTTTAGATCATCTTTGACCCCCAGTTGCTTTCTGTTATTATATTATCAGTTCAGTTTCAGCTTGCAGTATATTGCCTTATATACTCGGTACATTATTTCGTACTGACGTCCCTTTTTGGGGGCGCTGCATTTCATGCATGCAGATTCAGACAGACAGACGGGTAGACCTACTCTGTAGGTGTATCCCGAGTTCAGCTTTATCGGTAATTTCCCCGTCCTTCGGAGTTGCCGGGTCTAGAAGTTTTATGTACATCTTGTGTATATATGTAGATAGGTTATGGGTAGGTTGGGGACCTGTTTTTATCAAAGTACATTTATTAGTAAAGGCTTGTAGACATATCATGTTAGTTAGTGCAATATGTTGGGCTTGTAGGCCTTGTACGTATATTTTGTTGGCTTGTCAGTTGTAGCAATTATGACGGCTTTGCCGGCCCAGTTTATGTTGACATTTAGTCAGCATTAGTCTCTATTCAGTTTTATATTTTGCATCGCACATTATCTTGTAATGAGGCCCATGGACAATGTATGACATTACATGTTCAAAGTCTCTTAGTCGCAAGTGGTACGCAAGGATAGGTGAGGCACTGGGTGCCGGTCTCGCCCCCAGGCTCGGAATGTGAAGATTATGAAGTGTTTTATCTTTTTATTTATATAATTTTCAAGTTATTACGAATACTTACATATGTAATGTTATTTACAACCAGGGCAATAAAATTAATTAAACTCTTATAATAGCCTAATAGTACCGTTGCAATAAGCACAAATGTCATTTCCATAGACGTTCTAAATCATTCCAATAGGTCTTGCAAACCGTTCCAAAAAGTGTGACAAACCGATGCAATTGGAAATTCAAACGGATGCAATAGAAATAAAACCGTTACGGTAGCATAATGAAACTGTTAGAATATCTGTAAATAAACGTTGCAATAGCTTACATAACCATTCCAATACATCTATGGAAACGATTTACCTATCATTTGCAATGGTTTTTTCGCTGTTGCCATAGGCCCAATTTCCAGTAGTGTGTGATGCATCAGGTATTGGACTTGGTGCAGTGTTGATGCAGGATGGTAGGGTAATTCCCTACACGTCTCGTCAGTTGAAGTGTCACGATCCAAAACCTAACCTGTCGTGATGGCACCTATCACGATACTAGGCAAGCCGATCTTCCCAAAACACTTTCAAAATTTAACAGAAGAGAATTAAGACATTTAAAATAACCGAAGTTTTTCATAAAAATGGGGGTAAAACCCAAATAAAATATAAGTGCAGAAAAATAGCCCGACATCGGGGTGTCACTAAATCATGAGCATCGAATAACCAATCTAGAAACAAAGTCTACTAAAGTCTGTGCAAAATGTAAATACAAGAGAGAAAATATAATAAGAAAGGAGAAACAAGGACTGTGACCGCCGACAGCTACCTCGTAAGTCTCCGATAATCAGCCTGCGCACGAACTCAACGACTGCCAGAACCGTACACACCTGGATCTGCACATGAAGTGTAGGGTGTAGCATGAGTACAACCAACTCAACAAGTAACAAAATTAAATAAGGAACTGAGAAGCAGTGACGAACTATAATAATACAGATCATTTCAAAAGTTCTCAATAAAGAGTGAACATGCTTTCAAATCCGGTGGTATAAGTCAAATCAGTTCGAGCCCAAGTAAAATAGAATTGAATCTTCCAGGAATTTCACAACAACATCAGATAGCAACTAAGTGCAACAATAAATAAAAGCAAGTACAGCCTTTCAAGGCAGCAGTTACTCAACTCATCTCATCAGCTCATACTTTCGGCTCTCAACTCTCAATACACACTCTCAATAGGCTCCTACACTCACTGGGGGTTTACAGTCTCCGGAGAGGCTTCTTACAGCCCAATCGATATATCGATGCGGTGTGCAACCCGATCTAATCATATAAGTAGCCATAAGGCTCTTTGCGGCGTACAACCCGATCCATAGTCCATAAACAATCATAAGGCTCGTTGCGGCGTGCAACCCGATCCACAATCCATAAACAACCATAAGGCTCGTTGCGGAGTGCAATCCGATCCATATACCCTCACATAGTTCATAGCTCGGCACCCAGGCCCTATCTCAGTCACTAACCTCTCCAGCCCCTCGGGCACACATAATATCATAATAATCGGCCCAAACAGAGAATACAGCAAGTATCAATAAGAAATGAGAGGGAACAAAGATATAGCACACGAGTAAGACTGTGACTGAGTACAAGACAACAATTAGCAGTCAATTCAACAAGAATATGACCGTTGTGGGTCCCAACAATGATATCATAAGGTCTAAGCATGGTTTCTAACATGAAAGGCAATCAATTGCTCAAAGGCAAGGAAAGACAAGTAATAACAATGGCTATTCGACTTTGACAGTCTCACAGGATAGACCAAGTCACAATCCCTCACAATGCACACTCACTCGCCCGTCACCTAGCATGTGCGTCACCTCCAAACACTTACATCATACCAATCCTCAGGGTTTCATAACCTCAAAACCAGATTTAAAACTGTTACTTACCTCAAACGCGTAAAACTCCTACTCTGCATGCCTTTGCCCCTCGAATCAATCTCTAAATTCTCTGAATCTAGCCATAAGTAGTACGAGATAATCAATAATGGTTAAAAGGATAAATTCCACAAGAAAACTACTAACATATAGCCCAAAATCCAAAATCGGCTCAACCCGCCCCCCCGGGCCCACGTCTCGAAACCCGACGAAAGTCACAAAACCCGAAAGCCTATTCACCCACGAGTATAACCATACCAAATTTATAAACATACGATCTGAGTTGACCCTCCAAAAACCCAAAGATCACTATCCAATTCCCAAGCCCAAAACCCCCAAATTTCCAACTCAAACCTTAATTAGGTGATGAAGGAAGCCATAGATTCACGAAATTTAGACCAATCCTTGTTAGAATTACTTACCCCAATGTTTTCCTTAAAAATCCTCTAAAAACCGCCTCTGTCCCGAACTTCTCAAGTCCAAAAATTGAAAATAAAAGTCCAACCCTTGAGCTTGTGTTTGTCTGCCCAGAAATACCGCAATTGCGGTCTTCCTGTCGCTTCTGCGATGCCGCACTTGCGGAAATTCCATCGTAGGTGCTGATTTCACATAAAAGTCCTGACCTCGCTCCTACGGGCGTAAGACTGCATCTGCGCCCATCACAGGTGCGGGAATCCATCATATCTGTGGCCATCCTTTGTACCTATGCCCAGTTGCCCGCATCTGCGACCCTCGCAGGTGCAGGGAAATCTTTGCACTTGCCGCTCTTGCTCAGCTCTTTCTTGGCCTCATCTACGACTCCTTCTTCGCTTCTGCGGGCTCGCACATGCGGTTCCCACTCCACTAGTGCGGTTACACCAGTAGTAGCAACTTTAGCTGCATTTCCTTAACTCCCATCTAGCCGTTAACCACCCAAAATCACCCCGGGGACTTCAGGACCTTAACCGATCATACCAATAAGTCATATAACCCCAAGCAATCTTAGTCGAACCTTCGAATCACTCAAGACAACCTCAAAACACCAATTACACCCGGTTTCAAGCCTAAAGAACTTCTAAACTTTCAAATTCCACAAACGATGTCGAAACCTACCAAACCACGTCTGATTGACCTCAAATGTTACACACAAGTCAAAATGACACCACGAACCTATTTCAACTTCTAGAAATCCAATCTGACTCGGTGTCCCATTGCCGGCCAAAATTGCCAAAATTCTAACTTTCGCCAATTCAAGCCTTATTCTACTACGGACCTCCAAATCACATTCCGGATGCGTTCCTAAGTCTAGAATCACCTAACGGAGCTAACGAAACCATAAAAATTCAAATCCGACATCATTTTCCCACAAGGTGACATCCGGTCGACTTTTCCAACTTAAGCTTCCAATTAAGAGATTAAGTGTCTCAATTCACTCTAAAACTACTCCGGACCCGAACCAACCAACTCGGTAAGACATAATACAACTGGAAAGCACAAAAAAGCGGAATTGGTCTATAACTCTCAAAACGACCGGCCAGGTCGTTACATCTTCACACTCTTAAATAAATATTTGTCCTCGAACGGGTCTAGAAACATACATGGAGTCTCAAATAGGTGTGGATATCTGCTCCGCATCTCCCTCTTGGTCTACCAAGTGGCCTTCTCCATAGGCTGACCTATCCACTACACCTTCACTGAAGCTATATACTTTGACCTCAATTTCCAAACCTGCTGGTCCAAAATGGCCACCAGCTCCACATCATAAATCATATCATCATCCAACTAAACGATGCTGAAATCCAAAATATGGTATGGATCACCGATATACTTCCGGAGCATGGAAACATGAAATACTGGATGCACACTCGACAAGTTAGGTGGCAAGACAAGCTTGTAAGCCACCTCCCCTATCCTCTAAAGTACCTCAAAAGGCCCAATGAACCGAAGGCTCAACTTTCCCCCTGCTCCCAAACCTCACAACACCAGGCTCAAACCATCCCACCAGAGATCTACACCGCCTCCCATATAAAGCCTCGTACGGAGCCATCTAAATGCTCGACTGATAACTGTTGTTATATTCAAACTCCGCGAGTGGTAGAAACTAGTCCCATGAAACCCAAAATCAATGACACAAGCGCGTAACATGTCCTCCAATATCCGGATAGTGCGCTCGGAATGTCTGTCTGTTTGAGGGTGAAAGGTTGTGCTCAACTCAAACTGAGTATCCAACTCTCACTGCCCGGCGCTCTAAAACTGCGATGTAAACTGTGTGCCTCTATCCGAAATGATGAAAAGTGGGATACCATGAAGGTGAACAATCTCTTAGATGTAAATCTCAACCAACTGCTCTGAAGAGTAAGTAGTACCAATTGGAATGAAGTGTATGGACTTGGTCAGCCGATCCACAATTACCCAAGTAGCATCGAACTTCCTCGAAGTCCAAGGGAGCCCAACTACAAAATCCATGGTGATTCGCTCATACTTCCACTCTGGGATCTCTAACCTCTGAAGCAAGCCACCTGGTCTCTGATGCTCATACTTAACCTACTGACAGTTGAGACACAAACACAACTATATCCTTCTTCATCCTCCTCCACCAATAGTGCTGTCTCAAATCCTCGTACATCTTCATGACACCTAGATGAATGGAATACCGTGAGCTATGGGCCTCCTCAAGAATCAACTCCTGAAGCCCATCCATATTGAGCACATATATCCGGCCCTACATTCTCAACACGCCATCATCACCAATAGCCACATCTCTAGCATCACCTCATCAAACCCTGTCCTGGAGGATGAGAAGATGGGGGTCATCATACTGCCGCTCCCTGATATGATCATAAAGAGAAGTCCTAGAGACCACACAAGCCATTACCTGACTCGGCTCCAAAATATCTAATCTGACAAGCTGGATAGTTAAGGCCTGAACATCTAATGCCATGGGTCTCTCTGTTATTGGAAGATATGCTAAACTCCCCAAACTCTTCGCCCGGTGACTCAAGGCATCGACTACTATATTGGCCTTTCCGGGATGGTACAAAATGGTAATATCATAGTCCTTAAGAAGCTCTAACCACCTCCGCTGATGCAAGTTAAGATCCTTATGTTTGAAAAGATGCTGCGAACTTCGATGATTAGTGTATATCTCACAATGGACACCGTACAAATAGTGCCGCCAAATCTTCAAGGCGTGAACAATAGCTGCTAACTCAAGGTTGTGGACATGATAGTTCTTCTCATGGGTCTTCATTTGGCGTGAATCATAATCAATCACTCTACCCTCCTGTATCAGAACACACCCAATACCGATCCGCGAGGCATCACAATACACTATGTAAGAACCAGAAGCTGATAGAAGAACTAGAACTGGAGCCGTGGTCAAAGCAGTCTTTAGCTTCTGAAAGCTCTCGTCGCACTCATCTGACCACCTGAACGGAGCACCCTTTTGGGTTAATTTGGTCAAGGGCGATGCAATAGATGAAAAACCCTCCATAAAACAATGGTAATAACCCGCCAAACCAAGAAAGCTCCATATTTATGTGGCTGAGGACGGTCTGGGCCAACTCTGCACTGCCTCTATCTTCTTCTGGTCCACCTGAATACCCTCGCTGGATAGCACGTGCCCCAAGATCGCCACTAAACCGAGCCAAAACTCACACTTGGAGAACTTTGCATAAAGTTTCTCCTCCCGCAATCTCTATAACACAATCCTCAAATGCTGGGCATGCTCCTCCTAGCTACAAGAGTACACCAGGATATCATCAATGCATACAATAATGAACGAGTCCAAATAAGGCTGAAACGCATTGTTCATCAAATGCATGAACGTTGATGGGGCGTTAGTCATCCCAAAAGACATCACAAGGAGCTTATAATGGCCATATCGGGTCCTGAAAGATGTCTTAAGAATATCCAAATCACAAATCTTCAGCTGGTGATACCCTGACCTCAAATCAATCCTGGAGAACACCCTCACCCCCTGAAGCTGGTCAAATAGATCATCAATACGTGGCAAAGGATACTTGATCTTGACTGTGACCTTGTTCAATTGTCTGTAATCAATGCACATTCTCATAGTACCATCATTTTTCTTCACAAATAGAATTGGTGCACCCCAAGGTGACATGCTAGGCCAAATAAACCCCTTATCAAGGAGTTCCTGGAGCTTCTCCTTCAACTCCTTCAACTTATCCGGTGCCATACGGTGCGGTGGAATAGAAATGGGCTGAGTGCCCGGTACCAAATCAATACCGAAGTCAATATCCCTACCAGCCGGCATGCCCAACAGATCTGCAGGAAACACACGCACCACCGGAATAGAATCAATGGTAGAAGTCTCTGCACTAACATCCCTCACAAAATCCAAATAGGATAGACGACCATTCTCAACCATCCGCTGAACTTTCAAGTATGAAATCACTCTACTAGGAACATAGTCTATAGAATCGCTCCACTCAACTCTCGACAATCCCGGCATTTCTAATGTCACAGTCTTAGCGTAACAATCTAGAACGACATGAAATGGAGACTACCAATCCATACCCAATATCACATCAAAATCGACCATACTGAGTAGAAAAAGATCCACTCTAGTCTCTAGACCCCCAATAGTCACTACACCTAACTGATATATGCTGTCTACAATAATAGTATCGTCTACAGGAGTAGATACATTAATAGATGAAACTAAAGACTCACAGGGCATATCGAAAAAATGAGTGAAATACGAGGAAACATACGAATAAATGGAACTAGGGTCAAACAATACGGAGGCATCTCTGTGGCAAACTCAGACAATACCTGTAATCACAACATCTGAAGAAATGGCATCTGATGTAGCAGGGACGGCAAAGAAATGAGCCAGGCCACCCCCTCTCGAGTGGCCCCTAACTGATTGGGCTCCACCTCGAGCTGGCTGAGCGGGTGGTGAAGACACTGGTTCTAATGTCGTAGACTGGCTCCTCTGCTGAGCCAGACCTCCCGTAAGGCGGGGACAATGTCTCTTGATGTGGTCAAACTCTCCATACTCATAGCAACTCCCCAGTGCTGGGGACTGAAGGGAGCCCCGAGCACCGGGATGACTGGTAGAAGGACCTGGCATAGACGAGCCCTGACCTGATGGACCACGGGCCGAACTCTGAGCTGGGAGGGCACTGAGAGATGAATGGCCCTGCTGATAATTGTGTGAACCATGGTCAGATGATACACCACGGTGGACCGGGCAAGCCGTCTGAGCATGTCTGAAAGTGTTACAACCCATGTTTTCGTACGTATGAGTCGTCATAAGTCAATTGATGTAAGCTCAGAAGTGAAATCATATTTGAAAAGTTTGCAAAGTAAGTTAATCATATTACCTCGGAGGTTACAAATATTAAAGATCATTAACAACAAGTACAAAGATGGTTGGAAGTTTCACAAGCTAAAGGAATTGAAAACAAATAATGTTTCGTCGAAAGTCGACAAATTGGGAATGTTATAACATGTACTTTTGGAGTGAGACCAGGGTGTTTAAATTGATAAGTAGGTTATGTTATGATTTATATTAGTCATATTACATCCGTGTGTTATGTTTTTAAGTCAAGCGAGTTGTGGAACAAAAGTCGATGAAAGTCATCACAAGTTACATTCATAAGTTTTACTGAAACTTTGGGTCAAATGTAACTGCAATTTTCTCCCAATATACTTAGAGTTATGGTGTGTTCCACCTATCAAATTAAATCTCTATGAGTCTAGTTTCCAACGCATTAAACCATTTGTCAATACGACATCGGAGTAGAGAGATATGTGCATTTTTGCGATACTGCGCAAGCTGCTAGGTGACAAGTAGGTGTGTCACCTACTTGCTTAAATGAAAGCCCAAAAATGGGCCATTTCGGGTCGTCCAAAGAGGCCTTTTAAGGGCCTATTTTCTTCATATATTAGACTTAAAATAGAGCATAATAACCAGACATAAGCTCTGCAAAGAATCCTCCCAAAAATTTCCCACAAACCCTAATTGATTTTCTCTCCCTTTCAAGTTCTAATTGGAGGTAAAACTTAGAGTTTGAAGAACCAAGATAGGAGCTGAGTTATCCAACAAATAAGGTGAGTTTACTGCTCTCTTTCATCCATTTTTTCTTCTGTAAATTCATGGTAAGTCGTTCTATACTTGTAAGAATTCACGGGATGGTGATCGGAAGCCGTGAGTTCGAGTTATTCACTTGTAGCGGACTGTTTTGTGGACTGTTTTGTTGTGTTGTTGGGCAGCATCTTTTACTACTGTTTTGTGAGAGTTTTGGAGGAGGAAGGGTGTGGAGAAACACCACATAAATGCAGGATGTTGGGCTGGTCGTTCATCGTAACAATTTCGGGTTGTTGACACTACTACGGTGGTCGTTTTGTGTATGAAGCGATTGGGGTGTGTTGGGCTGTTTTGTAGTATTGTATGGTATGCATAAGGTTGGAAACTAATGTATATATGTTCTTATTGTTGTTTTTGGTGTTGTGGTGTTATCTTGAATTTGGAAGAAGTAAGGATTATAGGGGAGATGCTGTCCGTTTTAATACAAAATAAGCTTGTCGTTCGTTGTGCGTTAGTTGTACCTTTCGTAACTTAATGATAGTATTATTATCGTTGTTGTAGATTAAGGTGAGAAGAGGTGAGTTCAAGTTGGTGATTGGAAATATTGTGATAAGGTATGTTAAGGCTAAGCCTTCCTTCATTTTGGCATGATCTCGTAGCTACATGTGTTAGTAATGAGACAAAAAGAGAAGTTCATATTCATGAATTTATTCACACTATTCTAGTCTCATAAGTTACAATATTATTCCTTATCGAGACTCTATATTCAATTTTAGTATTGTCTTCTTTCAGTCAAGAGAGCAGCAAGCCTATATATACAGTATTACAGTATTTTCATTACCATCGAGCTATAATCGATGGGCAGGCCCCTATTGGGCAACCACTGATCAGATGGTAAGTATATACCGAGCCTACTGTGGCCGAGCGCCTATGAGCGAGCCCAGAATGGCCGAGATACAGAGCCTAGTATGGCCGAGCGCCTATGAGCGAGCCTACTACGGCAGGGCAGTTACACATACCGAGCCTTATAGGGCCGGACAACTTTTTTACATACTATATGGAGAGAGTTGAGTCAGTATCAGCAGGTAAGCATATATTCAGATTATTTTTGACTCCCAGTTACATTTCGTTATTATATCATCAATTCAGTTTCAGCTTTCAGTTATTTTGTTGCCTTACATACTCAGTACATTATTTGTACTGACGTCCCTTTGTTGGGGACGCTGCATTTCATGCCTGCAGGTCCTGATAGACAGCTGGATAGACCTTCCCAGTAGACAGAGCCAAATATCAGCTTGGTTGGTAAGCTCCACTTCCCCGGAGTTACCAGGTCTAGACCTTGGAGTCTGTTATATATATACAGGTTTGATGGGTAGGTCGAGGCCCTGTCCCGACCATGATACAGTTCAACTATCTCTAGAGGCTTGTAGACAAGTCCTGTATAGTTTGTATAACAGTAGATGTTCACGGCGGCCTCCTCAGTCTGTACATTTATATATATATGAGTTTTTGGGTATGTTTACCCCTTAGATGAGACAGACGATATTTTTAGATGATTCAGAATATGGTCTCATCGGCGTAGGTTGAGGGTTATTCCTCTAGAGTTCACAGTTACAGAGTGGTACGCTCGGGCCGAGTATGGTACCGGGTGCCGGCCACGTCCCTTCAGGTTTGGGGCGTGACAGAAAGGACGATCCCTACCGTGGTGGAACTGCCCCCAGAAGGAACATCACTAAATCCACCCTGTCCACAAGGCCTCTTGGTATCCCTCTCAACCCTCTACTGATTGAACCATGTCAATCTGATGTGCAATGTCGACAACCTCATCAAAAGTAATACCAGACACTCTCTCTCAGGTCATAAGCAATCACAGCTCAAAAGTGAGGCCATCTATAAACCTCCTGATTGTCTCCCTGTTTGTGGGAACCAACCAGATAGGATGACGGGACAACTCCAATAATCGCATCTCATACTACATCGCGGACATATCACCCTGATAAAGCTGCTCGAACAGCCTGTGCCTCTCATAAGCCTCCCACCCACTGAAGGCATCCCTATAGAACTGAAAAGTAGTGAACGAGACCCCACTAGCCTCTAGAATACCTGTTGTACTGAGTATCCTCTAACACCTGTCCAAGAAACACTATACATCCTCTCCCTCTGCACCACTGAAAGATGGAGCCTGGAGTCTCCCAAAGCTCTCCAATCTATGTTGCTCATCCTCAGGCATAGCAGGAACCACATAGTCCTGAGCAGCTGCAACTGGCTGGGCTAATGGTGCCCCTGGTGTCTGGAATCTATGTACCACCTGCTCTGGTGTGCGGGCAACGGGAGTCTGAGCACCTTCCTCGGCTTGAGAAGTGTCTACAGCGGCCGTAACAGAGACTGCCTGAGCAAGACTGGTACACATGGTTAGAATATGAGCTAAGGTCTCCTAAAGGCCTGGAATCCCAATAGGCACAGGTGGTGCCTGAGGTGGTGCATCAACAACTGGAATCCGGTCCTGATCTGGGAAACTGGTGGATCTGCTGGTACTTCCCAAACTGCTGTGCGGGCTACACCTCTGCCTTTATCGTGACCTCGGCGTCTCGCAACCCTAGATGGAGGTATTGGTGGTTGTCCATCCTTCCCGGTAGTACGAGTCCTCACCATCTATGAGAGAATGAAACAGCAAATGTTTAGCTACTAGAATCAATAGATTAACATGACAAGAATTCAAGAATGTGGAGTTTCCTAAGGGTTCTGTAGCCTCTCGAAGATAAGTACAGACGTCTCCGTACCGATCCGCAAGACTTTACTAAACTCGTTTTATGACTCGTGAGACCTATGTAACCTAGGCTCTGATATCAACTTGTCACGACCCATAACCTAACCCGTCGTGATGGCACCTATCGTGATACTAGGCAAGCCGACCTTCCCAAAACACTTTCAAAATTTAACAAAAGAGAATTAAGACATTTAAAATAACCAGAGTTTTTAATAAAAAACGGGGGTAAAACCCAAATAAAACATAAGTGCGGAAAAATAGCCCGACATCGGTATGTCACTAAGTCATATGCATCTAATAACCAATAGAGAAATTGAGTCTACTACAGTCTGTGCCAAATGCCAATACAAGAAAGAAAAGATAATAATAAAGGAGAAAAAAGGACTGCGAACGCCGACAGCTACCTCGTAAGTCTTCGATAATCAGCTCGCACATAAACTCTGCGACCTTCAGAACCGTACACACCTGGATCTGCACATGAAGTGCAAGGTGTAACATGAGTACAACAAACTCAACAAGTAACAAAATTAAATTAGGAACTGAGAAGTAGTGACGAACTATAATAATACAGATCATTTCAAAAGTTTTCAGTAAAGAGTGAACATGGTTTCAAAACTGGTGGTATAAGTCAAATCAGTTCGAGCCCAAGTAAAGCAGATATGAATCTTCCAGAAATTCTGCAACAACATCAGATAGCAACTAAGTGCAATAATAAATAAAATCAAGTACAGCCTTTCAAGGCAGCAGTCACTCAACTCATCTCATCCTCTCATACTCTCGACTTTCAGCTCTCAATACACATTCTCGATAGGTACCTGCACTCACTTGGGGTGTACAGACTCCGAAGGGTCTCCTTCCAGCCCAAGCGCTATATCGCTGCGGCGTGCAGACCGACCAAACAAAAAAGTAGCCATAAGGCTCGTTGCGACGTGCAACCTGATCCACAGTCCATAAACAACCATAAGGCTCGTTGCGGCGTGCAACCTGCTCCACAGTCCATAAACAACCATAAGTCCGATGCATATACCCTCACATAGTTCACATCTCGGCTCTCATGCCTTATCTCAGTTACTAACCTCTCCAGCCCCTCGGGCTCACAGAATATCATAATAATCGGCCCAAATAGTGAATACAACAAGTATCAATAGGAAATGAGAGGGAACGGAGATATAACACAAAAGTAAGACTGTGACTGAGTACATAACAACAATTAGCAGTCAATTCAATAAGTATACGACCGCTGCGGGTCCCAACAATGATATCATAAGGCCTAAGCATGGTTTCTAGCATGAAATGCAGTCAATTTCTCAAAGGCAAGGAAAGACAAGCAATAACAGTGGCTATTCGACTTTACAGTCTCACGGGACAGACCAAGTCACAATCCCTCACCGCGCACGCTCACACGCCGGTCACCTAGCATGTGTGTCACCTCCAAACACTCACATCATGCCAATCCTCGGGGTTTCATACCATAAAAACCAGATTTAAAATCGTTACTTACCTCAAACGCGCAAATATCCTACTCCGCAGTGCCTTTGCCCCTCGATTCAATCTCCAAACCCTCCGAATCTATCCATAAGCAGTACGATATAATCAATATTGGTTAAAAGGATCAATTCTAAAAGAAAACTACTAAAATATAGCCCAAATTCCGAAATCGGCTCAACCCGTCCCCCCGGGCCCACGTCTCGAAACCCAATGAAAGTCACAAAACCCGAAAGCCTATTCACCCACGAGTCTAACCATACCAAATTTATAAAATTCCGACCTCAATGGCCCCTCCAAAACCCCAAAGTTCACTCTCCAATTCCCAAGCCCTAAACCCCCAAATTTTCAACTCAAATCCCTAATTAGGTGATGAAGGAGCCAAAGTTTCACAAAATTTAGACCAATCCGCATTAGAAGTACTTACCCCCAATGTTTTCCTTGAAAATCTCCAAAAACTCGTCTCTTTCCCGAGCTTCTCAAGTCCAAAAATCGAAAATGATAGTCCAACCCTCGAGCTGGTGTTTTTCTGCCCAGAAATACCGCACTTGCGGTCCTCTTGTCACTTCTACGACGCTGCACCAGCAGAAATTCCATCGCAGGTGCAGATTTTACTTAAAAGTCCTGACCTCGCTCCCGCTGCTCCACGACCGCATCTGCGCCTATCGCAGGTGCGAGAATCCATCGCACCTGCGGCAATCCATCGCACCTATATCTAACTGCCTGCATTTGCGACCCTCGCAGGTGAGGAAAATTCTTCGCACCTGTGGCTCATGCACAGCTCCTTCTTGGCCACATCCGCGGCTCCTTCTTCCTTTCTGCGGGCTCGCACCAGCAGTTCCCACTCCGTAGGTGCGGTTACACTAGTAGCAGCAACTTCAACTGCATTTCCTTAACTCCCATCAAGCCGTTAACCACCCAAAATCACCTCGAGGCCTCTGGGACCTCAACCAATCATACCAACAAGTCATATAACCCCATAAAAACTTATTCGAACCTTCGAATCACTCAAGACAACCTAAAAACACCAATTACACCCGGATTCAAGCCTAAAGAACTTTTAAACTTCCAAATTCCATAAATGATGCCGAAACCTACCAAACCACGTCCGATTGAACTTATATTTTACACACAATTCAAAAATGACACTAGGAACCTATTCCAACTTCCAGAAATTCAATCCGACCCCGATATTAAAATTTTCACTGCCAGCCAAAATCGCCAAAATTCTAACTTTTGCCAATTCAAGCCTAATTCTATTACGGACTTCCAAATCACATTCGGGATGTGCTCCTAAGTCTAAAATCACCTAACGGAGCTAACAGAACCATAAAAATTCAAATTCGAGGTCATTTTTCCACAATTAGACATCTGGTCGACTTTTCCAACTTAAGCTTCCAATTAACTGAGTAAGGCCTCAATTCACTTCAAAACCACTCCAGACCTGAACCAACCAACCCGATAAGACATAATACAGCTATAAAGCACAAAAGAAGCAGAATTGGGGAAAATGGGACTATAACTCTCGAAACAACCGGCCGAGCCGTTATATGAAGGTTCATGAGAAGAATCACCTTGTGTATGATTTAGAGTTGGTAGCCATTATTCATGCGCAGAGGATTTAGAGGCACTATCTATACGGTGTTCTATGTGAGGTGTATACCGACCATTGAAGTCTCCAGCACCTGTTCAAGCATAAGGACCTTAATTTGTGGCAACAGAGGTGGTTAGAGATGTTAAAAGACTATGATATCACCTTATTATATCATTTGAGGAAGGCTAATGTAATGGCTGATGCATTGAGTAGGAAGGCAGGGATCATGGGCAGTTTGGCATATTTACCAGTAAAGGAGAGGCTACTAGTTAGTGAGGTTTGTTGTTTCGGAGCCTGGACGAGTTCTTTCTTGTGTTATGGAACCATCATTGTTGTTGGAGCATACCAAGGCTTGCCAGTTTGATGATCCTCACTTGTTGGTGTTGAAGAATACGATGCAACGGGGTGGTTCCAAGGAGATTATGATTGGTGATGATGGTGTTTTATGGCTTCAAGGCTGGATTTGTGTTTCAAATGTTGATGGGTTGAGAAAGTTGATCCTTGAGGAGGCTCGCAATTCGCGCTATTCCATTCATTCAAGTGTCACAAAAATTTATCGTGACTTAAAACAACACTATTGGTGGCAGTGAATAAAGAAGGATATTATTTCTTATGTCTCTTATTGTTTGAATTATCAACAGGTGAAGTACGGGCATCAGAAACTAGGTGGGTTGACTCCGAGATTTGCGATACCGGAGTGGATGTGGGAGCGCATCACTATGAATTTTGTGGTAGGCTTACCACGGACCTTGAGGAAATATGACACAGTTTGGGTTATGTGGACCGGTTGACTAAGTCTGCACATTTTATGCCAGTGATGACTACCTATTCTTCTAAGTGGTTGGCTCAGATTTACATCCAGGAGATTATTCGTCTGCACGGCAATGCCCAATTCCATTATTTATGATCGAGGCATGCAATACATATCATATTTTTGGAGATCATTGCAGGGTGAGTTGGGCATGCGTGTCGAGCTGAGTATCGCATTTCATCCTTGAACGGATGGGCAATCAGAACACACTACTTAGATATTAGAAGACATGTTGCGGGCCTGCTCTATGGATTTGGGGGTCAATGGGACCTATTTCTACCTCTAGTAGAGTTTTCCTACAACAACAGCTATCAACCGAGCATCTAGATGGCTTCGTATGAGGCCTTATATAGGAGGCAATGTCATACGCTGATTGGTTGGTTGAGTACAGAGAGGCTTGATTGTTGGGCACTGATTTGGACTGTGATGCTATGAAGAAGGTTATGGTGATTCGAGAGCCACTACAGCTCAATCCAAGCAAAAGAGTTATGCGGACTGGAAGGTTCGTGATGTGACTTACATTGTGGGTGAGAAGGTTCTACTCTACGTGTTGCCTATGAAGGGCGTGGTGTGGTTTGGGAAAAGGGCAAGTTGAACTCGAGGTTTATTGGCCCTTTTGAGATCTTGGAGAGAGTTGTGGAGGTTTCCTAGATGCTTGCATTGCCTCCTAGTTTAGCAGGGGTACATTCGGTATTTCATGTTTTCATGCTTTAGAAGTATCATGAGGACAGATCACATGTTTTGGACTTCGACACGGAGCAACTTGATAAAAATCAAACATATGAGGAATAGTCAGTAGCTATTCTAGACTGGAAAGTTCGTAAGTTATGATCCAAGAGACGTGGACAAATAAGGAGTCCGGGTTTGATATGCGGAGTAGATACCCACACATTTTTACCAGCCTGGCTACTTTTCTATGTCCGTTCGAGGATAAATGTTTCTTTTAGAGGTGGATAATGTAATGAACTGATAGGTCATTTTGAGTACTAGACTTAATTTTAGTGTTTCGAGACCTCCCACAGTTTCATTTGATGTTTTTTGATTTGCGTGCTTAGTCCGAATAATTTTCTAAAAACTCTTTACATAAATATTTGAAGAAATATAATTTTTGACATAAAACGAGGCTACAATTGACCACAGCCAATATTCGTGCTATACGACCTTGGATAGGTGTTTTGACAATTTACGTAGGTTCGTATGATGCTTTTGGACTTGTACGCTATTTTAGTTGGGGTTTGGGATGACCCGAACGCTTTTCGGCACATTATGTGAATCAAATTGTGGAATTATGTTTTCAAGTTGAAATCCTGAGTTTTGATGATTGATTCATGTTAATTGGTGTTATTTTGTTAATTTGAGGTAGCGAGAAAGTTTGTAGGATATTATTACACATGTGTGCATGTTCGGTTTAGAGCCCGAGGGGCTCGGGTGAGTTTTGAATGTGTTACGGATGGATTTGCAACTGCTAGTGCCCAGTAGTTGCTGGTGTCTAGTGTCATATATTGCATTTGCGAGGTCTGGCTAGCATTTGCGAGCCTCACTTTTGCGGTCAATGGGTCTCATCTGCGATATCTGGGAGGGGCTGTTGACTTTGCAAATGCTAATATATGATCACATTTGTCGACTGTGGGTGGTCGCATTTAAGGCCTTTGGTTCGCTTTTGCGAATTGGAGCTGGGGACTAGTAGCTTCGCAAATGCTCAGCTCAGCTCGAATTTGGATAAAGAGTTAGATCGCATTTGCAACTTTCACGTAGCCTAGGTAAAGGATTGGAAAATTGGGACTTAGCTTAATTTACACCATGTTTCAACCTCAAACACACTAGAGGCAATTGTTAAAGAGGATTTTCTTCCCCAATGCATTGGTAAGCAACTTTAACTTGTTTTCAATCAATTTCAATTTCTCTTCCAATAATTTTAATATCAAATCTATGAACTCTATGATAGAAATTAGGGGTTTTGGGTAGAATTTAGGGATTTGTTAAAATTTAATTTAGTCCTCGAATTCAAGTCCGATTTCAAAATAAATCACATAACCGAGCTCGAGGGTAAATGGAAAATCGGGTTTTAGTCCAAATCTCGGATTTCGACCAAGAGCACTCGGGGTTGACTTTTGTAGACCTCTTCAATTTAGTTACAGATTGAACCTTTTTCACTCATGCGTAATTTCTAAAGCTTATTTTGAACTGTTTGAAATATATTTGGATAAATTGGATTGGTTTAGAGGGTTATTTTAAAGGGAATTCCATGATTGGTTGTTGATTTTGTTGTGGTGCGAAGTAATTTTTATGGTTAACTTTGACTTGAGGGAATTAGGACTTGTTGGTTTCTTTTCTATGTGAATTAAGTGCGGGGATGACGTATATGCAAGGTGATGAGTATATATGCGTTGTCATGGGTTGAAGTTTGCGAGTGAAAATTGTCTTATTTGTACCATGTTGTATCATTTACTAGGCCTTCCATGTCTTAGTTAGATTATTACTCTTTAATTGTTCACTTCCGTGTTTAATGCTTATTTTGAAGTTGTGGTGATATTGGAAGTTGAAATTGCTCATTCTAGCACCACGGTTGAAGTTGAAATTTGCTTCCCACCTCGCTTGATACTTTGGATTAATGTTGTTTCTTGCTGAGGAAGAGTGAAAATCATGAAGAGTGTTGTCGTGCCTTATTTGCATATTGTTATCATTGATTGAGTGAATGTGAGGATTAAAGGACAAAGAGTGATGTCGTGTACTTGATTGCTTCATTATTAATTATCATATCATATGATGAGGATGGGAGTAAAAGCACGAAGGGTGATGTCGAGCTATTGCACTTATCATATTATATGGTGAGGATTAGAGTAAAAGCACGAAGGGTGATGCCGTGAAATTTGATGATTTTATTGCTTTACTTGATTCTCGGATTGAATTGAACTTGGCTGCTTGTTGGTTATTTCGGAAAGAGACTTACTTGGTGATTCTGTACTTATTGTTCCGATTGTTGCTCACTTTTAAATGCCCCCACCCCATTATTACTTTTAATACTTTACTTATTATTTATGTTGCTTTATACATATATACATATATATATTTACTTATTTATTTGCATAGGTTTTTAGTAGGTGTCTTCTCTTAGCCTCGTCACCACATCGTCTGGGTTAGGCTCGACACTTACTGAGTACATTGGACCAGCTGTACTCATACTACACTTATGCACTTCTTGTGAAGATTTTGACATCGGTACCAGTGGAGTTCTGATAGGCACTTAGTGGATACCAGTTAGTGATTCGAGGAAAAGTTGCACCGCGTTCGCAGACCCTGGAGTCATTTTCCTATTTTTTTGTATTGTTTCTTCTCATTTCGGCCAGTGTTGTATTTATTTCCAACCTTGTATTTAGTTGGATCTTGATGCTCATGTACTTGTGACACCAAAGATCTTGGGATAGTTTATGTTATGTCATTGGTCAGTTATTAGATATTTATTGATTTCCTACTTATATTATCTGTTATGTTGTCTTGCCTGACATTCAGTGTTAGATGCCATCACGGCCTCGCGGTGGAAATTTCGGGTCGTGACATTATGTACCACAAAGATTAAGAAGTACAACATTGGTGTGAAGACTAAACACAAATATAAGTCTTATACTACAATGAAAAAATAGTAGCTTGTAACAGGAATATTGGTACATCTTTAATGATATCATCCGGCTTCCATAACAGCTCAGCTACAAAATCTACACACAAGGTGTAGAAGTGTAGTATGAGTACAACCGACCCCATATACTCATTAAATATTAAAATTAAACTCAACAATGTAGTGGCAAGGTTTAGTCAAAAGATACTCTCTTTATATAACCTGTGCAGCTCACATGCATATAAAATAACAGAAACGTAGCCAAGAAATAACTAAAGTACAACGGATATCATCAATAAGGTGGTCAATCAAAGAGGAAAGTAATAAGCATATATTTCCAATTAAACAGATCAAAGAAAATACAAATGCACCAAATTTGCATAAAAAGATATACGCACGAAGTAGCATTAACTCAAACACTTATATCTGAATGCAGAGTGCCTGTGCAAGATAAAGGTCCACATTCCATATCAATTACCAATTAGAATTTATTCTTATACTTCTGCATGAGCCTAAAATGTCCACGCATAATAGACTCATTATTTAAATTCACATCCATTTTCACTCTTATCCGGTACAAGATCCATGTACCTAGCACCAAATCCATGTATCCAATACAAGTCACAATATATCGTCATAACCCAGTACGAGATTCCGGTACCGATCTCTACCAATGAATCTGATGAATATATAAAATGTTCCACATAACATATGTAGATGATATGCACAAATATGATATGTAAATATGCATGAATGCACACACCCACCTTACCATCCATGTGCATGACATATTTCATGTGTCTAATACCAAGCACTAATCCAGTGCCTATGCTCACTAGGCCCAAAATAATATTGATAATTACCTTACTTCGGAGGGACGGTACCATATCCAAGAATCGATACATGAACAATCTCTTGGGAACCCATCGTATCACTTCATTAAAAATATCATAATAGTCTGAACTATAGAATCCTCGTGCCTCAATATTCATCTAAATATAAATCCTCTCATAATATCCCAGTGTGCCATAATAACATCAATCCATATTAAGATCTCTAGTTCCAATGGTGTATGCATATGCTTCAGAGATAATCGATAAAATGTACTAGTGCATGATAAATAAAGGTGCGGGGGATGTATGCAAGTACTCATGAGATGATCTCTAAGCATGGTATATGAGTATGTATAACGTATTACTAAAACTCCAACATGTAATTCATCATCCAAAAATAATCGAGTCGAAATGAAGAATCAAACGCCTAAACATGGTCTCACCAAGAAAGGAAGGTTCAAGAAATCATACAATAGTTTAAGTCATATTACAAGAATATTAGTGTGAATGTAAGTTCAGAATAATAAGTGTGACTATGGCTAAATCTAAATCAAGTATATCAACAATCTTAAGGGTAGCCCAGCATGCTCAAATAAGGTGTCATTAACCTAAACATTATCTGTAGCATGATTCATCATGCTCACGTTGTAATTCAATCTAGTAAAGCATAGAATAAGTAGAACACACAACCAAACAAGGCATAAAAAAGCCTAAAATTACCCGAAACATGGTATAACATCGGTCTACACATATATGCTCGGCACATCGCATATATGTCACCTTCCCCAAGAATTTAGCATATAGAATATAGATTTATTTTAAAAAATTTCCCTCAAGCTAAGATTAGGGAGGATTCATACCTCATCCCACGCTAGCTTTGTTCTTTAAAATCTGCCTTTTCTAGCTTTGAATCCATCAAAGGAGTCAAATCTAGCACATATAATACTCAATAGGGACAAACAAGGCCATAAAAATAACTCCAAACAATAAAGGTTCAATCTTTAATCAAATCCAAAAGTCAATAAAAAGTCAAACCGGGCCCCATAGTCAAAACTTGAATTCAAGGCCAAATCTTGTTAACCCATAACCCCAAGATTCTAAATATGTAATTAGTTTCTAAATCCGAGCTCAAATCGGTGTTCAAAACATCAAAATCTATTTTATTAAGTTTTGAACAAAAACCCCAAATTTTTTTGTTCACATATTTTGATGTTATATCTAGTGTTATGTATAAACCATGGATATATATTAGAATCACTTACCCAAGCTTGTAGATAAAACTCTAGCTTCAATCCTCTCAAAATTGAGATCCAAAAGTTGAGAAATAAAAGAAAAGTCACAAAATTCAACCTCAAATAGCTTCCTGAAGTTGCTGTCAAAATGCTGCTCAGGGGCAGTATGTTTAACATGCGGGCCGCAGATTTCACATGTGATCCTCGTATCACTTCACATGTCAGAACCTGCAATGACTCTCTTCTGATAGAATAGTCATAACTCCTTATGGAAATGTTAGGATAATGAACGGTTTCAACCACAAGAAACTAGACTCAAGGAGCTACAATCTCATTAAAACCTCATCCAAAAAACGCATTCAGGATTTAGAGATATGTTCTTTTGAAGTCAAGCCAACTATAGAAAAGCCTTATTTCAGTAATTTAATTCTTTATAAACTTGTCCCAAACACGTTGAAACTCACATGTGCCCTTTGTAATTCCATGAAGTCATTCCTACAAGTCAAAATAACCTATATAGACTTGTCCAAAAGGTCAAAAACACCCACAGGAATATCACAACAAAGAATTGAGGTTCAAATCGAATAGAATTTCTCTTAAGTTCTTAAATCTTCATTATTTCAAGAGAGTATTCGAATCACACTTAGACACTAAAGGTTACTTTCAAGTTTTGCACACAAGTTCAGTTCTACTATATAGACCTATCTAAAGTCTCGAAACATAAATTGGATTTCAATAACGTCAAAGTCAACTCCTGGTCAAACTTATGAACTCTTAAGTTCTTCAAATTTGCCAACATTCAACAAATGGTGACTAATTCTTGTAAGAACTTCCAAAACCATATTCGAACATACGTACAAGTCCAAAATTATCATACGAACCTATCGGAATCACCAAAACTCAATTTTGAGTCCGTTTGCCCAAAGGTCAAATTTTGGTCAACTCTTCCAACTTAAAGCTTCCATTTAGGAACTAAGTGTTCCAAACCTCTTGGGATCAAAATTACTTATACCCGCAAGTCATAAAATAATGGACTTACGAGAAGTCTCAAATCATGAAATGAGATGCTATAACTCAAAATAATTGATTGGATCATTACAATATTACATCAAACTACACAACTTACCTCTCTAAAAGTTAATAGTTGATAAACTTTATCAATACAACAATTTTAAATATTATATATAAAATTGCTTCCAAATTGTAAAATAATAGAGAGACGTATAACTAATATATGAAGATAGATAATAAGTGAAGATGTAAATTTTAGATATTAAAATGATATTCAATCTAACAATGTTCTCAATTAGTAAATATGCAATACTATTGCTCATGATTTTGAGTTATTCTCGATCTTCATATTTATATAGATGAATAGAACCTTAATATTTTATTTGGTGAAGAATTTGAGCGTCAACAATACTAGTTAGAGAATTTGATGCATGATTTGCCATAGGAACTATCAGGCGAACCCCAAACTATGAGCATTAAGCGTGTTTTGGGTACACAATCGGATGCTTGGGGCATAAGCCTCACAGAACTAAGGCTGATATATGAGTCTCAAGGCGTTTTAATAGTGCTCGTCCCAAAAGCAGCCTCGAGGCTAGTCCTAATAAACCCTTTTAAAACACTGATTTGGATAATATAAATCGCGCATTTTCCAGCGTCAACAAAGACTAAAGGGCCTTGGTCAATCTATAAAAGTAATTTATCAGTGAAGCTCAGAAAAATAAAAGAAACATAATAGAAAACAAATGCACGACTTCACTCAAAAAAGGTAGTATAATTTAGGCTATACACACACACACACACACACACACACATATATATATATATATATATATATATATAAAATACTTACTCACATACACCATATATATATTTATATATATATATGGTGTATGTGAGTAAGTATTTTTATATGTTATTCGGTATTTTGTTATCTTTTTAAAATACCGCATATCGAACATTTTACAACTTAACTAAATACTATGTCGAATATCGAAATATTGAAATTTTCTGTTTCAATTCGACAATTTGCTACTACCAAATTATGCACCTATAGATAAGAATTATTAAGAGTCAAATTATTAACTCTCCAGCTAGCAGATCACATGCTATATGTGTATGCGATAAAATTGGTTACTGACAATTGGACGAATGAGGAGGTGACATGTGGAGCTGGAGACAAGTAAGATGTGAGTCAAGAACTAGTTGATACCGGTTGCAAGCATGTGACCGATGCTGGGTGAATTCCGAAGACAGGGTAACTGATAACAAAGATCTGAAGAATTCATATCGGATAGCATTCAATGAATAGCCGTTACAGAGAATATATGCATTTATAGCCAACCGTTGTGTAACCATCAATGACAGTTTCATTCTCATTCAAGAGAAACTTGATTTGGGGATCTTGTCTCCCTAAATGGATCTATAAATAGGAGAATTAATATCCATTGCAGGACACGAAATATTTTGTACACAAAAGCTTGAATTAGTTCTCATTCTATAACATATACTTTTACCTTGTTCTTAATATTATTCTCACTTTTGCTACCATAGAAGCTAAATTCGAAGTCAGGCTTGTATTTCTTTTAAATTAATTTTATATTCTTATTTTTGTTCTTATTTATTTTATATTTCTGGGTAAAATTAATTCACGTATTTATTAACCACGTTAGAAATTCAATTATACCATTTTAGGGGTAAATAGTTTGGTGCCCACCGTGGGGCATAGACAATTATATAATTGCTTTGATCCATTTATATGTTGCTAACAAATTTTGATTCCGTTAGCCACGACCCAAAGTTTCCTCCTTAGGAATCGTGATGGCACCTAGTATCTAAGACTAGGTAAGCCTAACACTTACCGCATTAATAACTGATTTTAACCAATTAACTATTAAGCATGAAATATAAATTTCTATAATAAGCCAACAATCCCAAGTATAATACAATATCCCAAAATCGGTAGTACAAATGTTAAGCTCTACTAAGTTCACTAGAAAATTTCTAAGTATAATTGTTCTGAAATAGAAATAAAACTGTACAAAATAACTTTAGAAGGTGACTTTGAGGCCTACGAACGCGATGGCAGGTATATCTTGAGTCTCCACAGTAATGTCCGATCAGCAAGCTAATGACCAACAAACTTCGAAGTACCTGGATCTACACAAAAATGTGCAAAAAGTATAACATGAGTACACAATAGCGGTACCCAGTAAGTATCAAGACTAACCTCGGTAGAGTAGTGACGACGAACAGTCAAGACATATACTAAACATAATAACTTGTACATGTATGAATATAAAACTAACAGAGAACAATGTCAATATTAAGCTAGGCATGGTAGAAACGAAAACAATACTTGCAGTATAAAATAGAAGCAACAATTAGCAATAAGGAACAAATAGGTAATAACGCTATAGAGTAAGCAAAATACATTTTAAGTCCAGAGAAACCAAGTAAATAAAACAAGTAACAACTCAATAAGTACAACCGCTATCACACAAGATTTATTCAAGAATTTTTCTGAGGTACCGCACCTCATAATCACAAATCACGGGTCCCAATTCACGAACCCTAATCACTTGGCATCTCGTGTCCATATTATAAATCACAACCGCATGGACAACTCACCTGTTGTACGGACAACTCACGTGCTAATACCATTAATACCTCATATCTGCACGGGTAACTCACGTGCTAAGGGAATGACAATATCTCATATCCGCACGGACAACTTATGTGCCAACAATAACAATAGCTCATAACCGCACAGACAACTCACGTGCAAATAGTACAACTTTCACACAAAAGGCAAGTAAACGATAATACATGTAAATGATTAATAGACATCAGGGTTCATTTTCTTAAAACCAATATAAGTGATTAGTTACGTTTATGCTTGTGCAAGTGTTCTGAGCAACTACTAAAAAAAACTAGGGGAAGATAAAGAAGGAAAAAACCAGGGTTGCGATCGCCAGGCAGCTACCTTGCTAACTCCAATGATCAGCTATAGGAATACCAGCAGCTGCTACCGTGACCAAAAATGCCTGGATCTGCACACAAGGTGCAAGGCGTAACGTGAGTACACTAATTCAGTAAGAAACGGAGGTAAATAAAGGTTGAGAAGAAGTGACGAGTTAAATACAAATACCGTTCATATCACAAAAATTTAGTAAAGTACGACATGCTTTGCAACCAGAGTTTAAGTCAAATCATCTTGTTTAAATCAAGTTCAAGTAAGTCAATTAGAAATATCTTTCAACAATTCTCAAATAAGGACTCAAATCTACTATGAGCATGGATGATGAAAACATATACTGCCCCTCGGGCTAACATCACTCAGTCCTCCAAATCACTTCAACCTCACAATCACTCATGCTTTACAATCACTTAGCACTCGGCACTAGGCACTCGCACTCAGTAGGCACCTGCGCTCACTGGGGTGTTCAGACACCGGAGGAGCTCCTACAGCCCAAATGCTATAATCTGCAGGGATAACTCACGTGCTAAGGTATAATACCTCATAAACAGGTCCTCGGCCTCACTCAGTCATAAACCTCTCCAGTCTCTCGGGCTCTTAGAAATCAAAGAAATCAGCCCAAACAACATTAACGTGATGCATCAAATAGAATAAAAGAGACTGAGCTATGATGTAAGAATGCATGAACATGACTGAGTTCGGGATATCAACTAAAGAAGTGAGAGGATAGCAAGAAACGACCTCTAAGGGTCCAAACAATGCTGACATAAGGCCTAGACATGGTATCTAGCATGATTTACAACAAATCTTTCTAAAGCACATAAAGACCATATAGCTACAACAGGTTGTTCAACTTTACAATTGCTACGAGACGGACCAAGTCACAAATACCCAATGGTGCACGCCCACACGCCCGTCACCTAGCATGTGCGTCACCTCCAAATAGTCACATGACTCAAAAATTCGCGGTTTCATACCCTCAGGACTAGATTTACAACTGTTACTTACCTCAATTCGAGTAATTCTCTACTCCGCAATGCTCTTGCCTTACGAATCAGGTTCCGAGCGTCCTAAATCTAGCCACAAGAAGTAGAATACCATCAATATATGCTAAAGGAATCAATTCCACAAGAAAAATACTAAATTAGACAAAAGTCACAAAACCTGAAATCCCATTCACTCACGAGTCTAACCATACGAAATTCATCAAAATCCAACATCATTTGTCCCTCAGATCCTCAAATTACATTCTCCAAAATCACAAGCCCTAACCCCCAATTTTCACTTCAAAACCCCACTAATTATATGAGAATACAACGGAAAACACCATAACTAGGAGTATTAGAGCTGAAGCAACTTACCTCTGTGAAAACCCTTGAATCCCCTTCAAATATCACTCCAAAAGCTCCAAGGTCAGGCTTGAAAATGGTGAAAATGAGCAAAAATCACGAAGTCCCCTTTTTATAAATTATGCCTAATGAAACTGCACTTAAGGTCCCTTTTTTCCGCTTCTACGATGGCGCACATGCGGAATTTCCATCGCAGGTGCAGAACTCACTTAAGATCACAGGTTCCGTATCTGCGGCCAAATCTCGCACCTGCGGAAGCACACCTACGCATCCCTCTCCGCTTCTGCGAAGCCAGCCAAATTCTTCCTTTCTGCATCTGCGCCCCAAGTCTCGCACCTGTGGGCTCGCAGATGTGACAACCTTCTCACACCTGCGGTTCCAGTCCACCTTAGCCTTGCCCGTATTTGCGACTTCCCAGGCGCTTCTGCGACCTCACACCTACGGCTCCCTCTCCGCAGGTGCGGCCAAACACCAGCAATAGTAGTTCAGCTACATTTCCAAATTCCAAACCTCTCGTTAACCACCCAAAACCACCCCGAGGCACTCGGGACCTTGACCAAACTTACCAACATATCTTATAACATCATACAAACTTAGTCGAGCCTTTGAATCACTTAAAACATCATCAAAACACAAAATTACCCCCAGAGTCAATCTTAAGAACTTCTAAACTTCCAAATTCCACAAACGATGCCGAAACCTACCAAACCACGTCCGAATGACCCCACATTATAAACACACATCACAAATGACACCACGAACCTACTACAATTTCCGCAAATCCATTCCGACCCTGATGTCAAATTTTCCACTGCCGACCAAAATCGCCAAAATTCTAATTTTCGCCAATTCAAGTCTAATTCCACTACAGACCTCCAAATCACATTCCAGACACACTTCTAAGTCCATAGTCACCTAAATGAACTAATAGAACCATCAAAATTCAAATCCGAGATCGTTTACACATAAGTCAATACCCCGTTGACTTTTCCAACTTAAGCTTTTACTTTAGAGACTAAGTTTCTCAATTCACTCTGAAACCACTACGGACCCGAACTGACTAACCCGGTATATCACAATATAGATGAAGGACACAAAAAGAAGCAGAAATGGGGGAAACAGGGCTATAACTCTAAAAACAACCGGTCAGGTCATTACATCCTCCCCCTCTTAAACAAACTTTTGTCCTCGAACGGGTCTAGAAACATACCTGGAGTCTCAAATAGGTATGGATATATGCTCCATATCTCTCATTCAGTCTCCAAGGTGGCCTCCTCCACAGGCTGACCTCTCCACTGCACCTTCACCGAAGCTATGTCCTTTGACCTCAACTTCTGAACCTGCCGATCCAAAATGGCCACCGACTCCATATCATAAGTCATATCACCCTCCAACTGAACCGTGCTGATGTCCAAAACATGGGACAGATCGCCAACATACTTTCGGATCATGGAAACATGAAACACTGGATGCACACTTGACAAACTGGGTGGCAAGGCAAGCTTATAAGCCACCTCCCCTCTCCTCTGAAGTACCTCAAAAGGCTCAATGAACCGGGGCCCAACTTGCCCCTCATCCCAAACCTCATAACACCCTTCATGGGTGATACCTTCAGTAAAACCTTCTCCCCAACCATAAAAGACACATCACAGACCTTCCTGTCCATTTAGCTCTTCTGCCTAGACTGCGCCGTGCGAAACCGCTCCTGAATAAATTTCACCTTATCTAATGCATCCTGGACCAATTCTGTATCCAAGAGCCTAGCCTCACCCGAATCAAACCATCATACTAGAGATCTACACCTCATCCCATATAAAGCCTCATACGGAGCCATCTGAATGCTCGACTGATAACTGCTGTTATATGCAAACTCCTCGAGCGGCAAAAACTGATCCCATGAACCCCCAAAGTCAATGACACAAGCGCGTAACATGTCCTCCAATATCTAGATAGTGAACTCGAACTGTCTGTCCATCTGAGGGTGAAAAGTTGTGCTCAACTCAACCTGAGTACCCAACTCTCGCTGCACGACCCTCCAAAACTGCTATGTAAACTGAGTGCCCCTATCTGAAATGATGGAAACTAGGACACCATGCAGGCGAACTATCTCTCGGATGTAAATCTCTGCCAACCGCTCTAAAGAGTAAGTAGTAGCAACTGCAATGAAGTGCGCGGACTTGGTCAACTGATCCACGATAACCCAAATAGCATCGAACTTCCTCGAAATCTGTGGGAGCCCAACTACGAAGTCCATGGTGATTCGCTCCCACTTCCACTCTGGGATCTCTAACATCTGAAGTAAGCCACCCGGTCTCTGATGTTTATACTTAACCTGTTGACAGTTGAGACACCGATCCATAAACCCAACTATATCCTTCTTCATACACCTCCACCAATTGTGCCGTCTCAAATCCTGGTACATCTTCGCGGCACCCGGATGGATGGAATACTGCGAGCTGTGGGCCTCCTCAAGAATCAATTCCCAAAGTCCATCCACATTGGGCACACATATCCGACCCTACGTCCTTAACACGCCATCATCACCAACAGTCACATCTCTGGCATCACCTCACTGAACCCTGTCCTGAAGAACGAGCAAGTGGGGGTCATCATACTGACGCTCCCTGACACGGTCATAAAGAGAAGACCTAGAGACCACACAAGCTAATACTCGACTCGGCTCCGAAATATCCAATCTGACAAGATGGCCCGCTAAGGCCTGAACATCCAATGCCAAGGGTCTCTCTACTACTGGGAGATATTCTAAACTCCCCAAACTCTACGCCCGACGACTCAAAGCATCGGCCACCACATTGGCCTTCCCCAGATGGTACAAAATGGTGATATCATAGTCCTTAAGAAGCTCCAACCATCTCCGCTGGCGCAAATTAAGATCCTTCTGCTTAAACAGATGCTTCATACTCAGGTGATTAGTATAGATCTCACAATGAACCCCATACAAATAATGATGCCAAATCTTCAAGGCGTGAACAATGGCTACTAACTCAAGATCATGGATAAGATAGTTCTTCTCATGGGTTTTCAACTGGCGCGAGGCGTAGGCAATCACCCTACCACTAGAGCATCATAATACACGATGTAAGAACCTGAAGTTGATCGCAGAACTAATACTAGAGCTGTGGTCAAGGCAGTCTTGAGCTTTTGGAAGCTCTCCTCACACTCATCTGACCGCCTGAATGGAGCACCCTTTTGGGTCAATTTGGTCAAGGGAGATGCAATAAATGCAAATCACTCCACAAAACGACGGTAATAGCTCGCCAAACCAAGGAAGATCCTAAACTCCATAGCTAAGGAAGGTTTAGGCCAAATTTGCACCGCCTCTATGTTCTTCGTTTCCACCTAAATACCCTCACTGGACACTACGTTCCCCAAGAATGCTACTGAACCGAGACAAAACTCACACTTGGAGAACTTTGCATAAATATTCTTCTCGCTCAATATCTGTAATACAATCCTCAGATGCTGAGCATGCTCCTCCTGGATACGAGAGTACACTAGGATGCCATCAATGAATACAATAACGAATGAGTCCAAATTGGGATGTAATACATTGTTCATCAAATGCATGCATGCTGCTGGGGCATTAGTCAGCCCAAAAGACATCATTAAGAACTCATAATGGCCATATCGGGTCCTGAATGTCTTAAGAATATACGAATCCCGAATCTTCAGCTGATGATACCTGGACCTCAAATCAATCTTGGAGAACACACTCGCTCCCTGAAGCTGGTCAAATATATCATCAATATGAGGCAAAGGATACTTATTCGTGACTGTGACCTTGTTCAATTTCCTGTAATCAATGCACATCCTCATGGAACCATGCTTCTTGTTTAGAAATAGAATCGGGGTACCCCAAGGTGACACACTAGGCTGAATAAACCCCTTATCAAGGAATTCCTGAAGTTGTTGCTTCAACTCCTTCAACTCCACCGGTGCCATATGATACTGTGGAATAGAAATGGGCTGAGTGCCCGACACCAAATCAATACTGAAGTCAATATCCCTGTCAGGCGGCATACCCGATAGGTCAGAAGGAAATACATCCGGAAAATCCCGTACCACCGGAACAGAATCAATGGTAGGAGTATCTGCACTAACATCCCTCAAGAATGCCAGATAAGATGGGAAACCCTTGTCAACCATACGCTGAGCCTTCAAACATGAAATCACCCTACTAGGTACATAATCTGTAGAACCGCTCCACTCAACCCTTGGATGTCCCAGCACTACCAATATCATGGTCTTAGCATGACAATCTAAAACAGCATGACATGGAGATAATCAATCCATACCCAATATCACAACAAAGTCAACCACACTGAGCATCAAAAGATCTACTCGGGTCTCCAGACCCCCAATAGACACCACACATGACCGATACATGTGGTCCACAACAATAGTATCACCCATCGGAGTAGATACATGGACAGATGAGACTAGAGACTCACGGGGTATATCTAGAAAATGAGCGAAATATGAGAAAATATGTGAATAAGTGGAACAGGGTCAAATAATAACGAGGCATCACGGTGGCAAACTGAAAGAATAGTTGTAATCACAGCATCTAAAGTGATGGAATCTGGCCTGGCAGGGAGTGCATAGAAACGGGCCTGACCATCACCTGATCGGCCTCCCCCTCTAGGGTGACCTCTAACTGATTGACCTCCACCTTAAGCTGGCTGGGCGGGTGGTGAAGTAATTGGTGCTGAAGTCGAAGGCTAACTCCTCTATTGAGATAGACCTCCATGACGACGAGGACACTGCCTCAACATATGCCCAAACTCCCCACACTCAAAACAACTCCCTAGTGCTGGTGGCGGGGACTGAATGGAGCCCCGAGCATTGGGATAACTTGTAGAAGAACCTGGTATAGAGGAGCCTTGAACTGATGGAGCACGGGACGAAGTCTGGGCTGGAAGGGCACTAAGTGATGAGTGGGCCTGATGAGAACTGTGAGAACCATGGCCCGATGATGCACCAAAGTGAACTGTGCGGACTGGCTGAGCATGCCTGAATGGACGACTTCTGCCGTGCTAGAACTGACCCCTATAAGGAGCACCCCTCCCTATCCTCGAGGCGTCTTGGCCTCCTTCTCAATCCTCTCTTGACCACAAACCATCTCAATCTGCTGAGCGATGTCGACAACCTCATCAAAAGTAGCACCAGACACCCTCTCTCTGGTCATAAGTAGTCGCAGCTGAAAAGCGAAACCATCTATAAACCTCACGATCCGCTCCCTATCTGTGGGAACCAACCAGATAGCCCGACGGGCTAACTCTGAGAATTGCATCTCATACTGCATCACAGATATATCACCCTGGTGAAGCTGCTCAAACTGCTTGTGCAACTCCTCTCTGCGGGACTGAGGCATAAACTTCTCCAAAACGACCACGGAGAACTACTGCCAAGTAAGGGGTGTTGCGCCAATAGGCCTACAACTCTCGTAATTCTCCCATCATCTGAGTGCAGCCCCAGAAAACTAAAAGGTAGTGAATGAGACCTCACAAGTCTCCAGAATACTAGCTGTACAGAGTATCCTCTGATACCTGTCTAAGAAGTCCTTAGCATCCTCTCTCTTAGTGCCACTGAAAGGTGGAGGCTGGAGTCTCCCAAACCTCTCCAACCTACGCTTATCATCCTTAGGCATAGCAGACACCACATAATCCTGAGCAGCTGAAATCGGTTGGGCTGGTGGTGCCTCTAGTGTTTGGAGTCCCTGAACAACCTTCTCGAGTGTGTGAGCAATGGGAGTCTGAGTGCCTAACCCGATCTGAGAAGTGGTTGCGGCCGTCGAGATAGAGACCGCCTGAGCAAGGCGGGTACATGCAGTCAGAATCCAAGCTAGGGCCTCCTGAAGGTCTGGAATTACAATAGGCATAGATGGTGCCTAAGCTGGTGCATCAACAACTGGAATCTGATCCTAATCTGGGGCAACTGGGGGTCTACAGGTACTGCCCCAGCTGCTGCACGGGCTGCACCTTTTCCCCTACCGCGGCCTCTTTTGCGACCTAGGCCTCTCGCGGCCCTGGCTGGTGGTATTGGTGGCTGTCCATCCTGTCCGATAGTATGAGTCCTCACCATCTGCAAGAGAATGAAACAACAGATGTTTAGTTACTAGAATCAACAGATTCGCACGACAAGAATTCAAGAATGTGGAATTTTCCTAAAGGTTCTGCAGCCTCTGAAACATAAGTACAGACGTCTCTGTACCGATCCGCAAAACTCTACTAAACCCGCTCATGAATCGTGAGACCTATGTAACCTAGAGCTCTGATACCAACTTGTCACGACCCTAAACTCAAACCTATCATTATGGCGCCTAGCGATGGTACTAGGCCAGCCGACTCTCACAATACTACAATAATTTATTCAATGATATTCCATAAGACGTCTTGTATCATAGAATTCCAGAAACGAAACAAGGGTTGAACTCAACAATAGAAATGCAGAATGAAAAGCCCTAGACAATAGGGTGTCACTGAGTCATGAGCAACTACTAAAAAAAACTAGTCCAACAACAACAAGACTAACATAGTCTGGGAAAAATCTAAAATACAACTAAGGGGAAGATAAAGAAGGATAAAAACAGGGTTGCGATCGCTCGGCAGCTACCTTGCTAACTCCAATGATCAGCTATAGGAATACCAGCAGCTGCTACCGTGACCAAAAATGCCCGGATCTTCACACAAGGTGCAAGGAGTAACGTGAGTACACCAACTCAGTAAGAAACAGAGGTAAATAAAAGGTTGAGAAGTAGTGACGAGCTAAATGCAAGTACCGTTCATATCACAAAAATTTAGTAAAGTGCGACATGCTTTGCAACCAGAGTTTATGTCAAATCAGCCTGTTTAAATCAAGTTCAAGTAAGTCAATTAGAAATATCTTTCAACAATTCTCAAACAAGGACTCAAATCTACTATGAGCATGGATGATGAAAACATATATTTCCCCTCGGGCTAACATCACTCAGTCCTCCCAATCGCTCCAACCTCACAATCACTCATGCTTTACAATCACTTAGCACTCGGCACTAGGCACTTGCACTCAGTAGGTACCTGCGCTCACTGGGGTGTTCAGACTCCGGGGGAGCTCCTACCGCCCAAACGCTATAATCTATAGGGATAAGTCACGTGCTAAGGTACAATACCTCACAAACAGGCCCTCGGCCTCACTCAGTCATAAACCTCTCCAGTCTCTCGGGCTCTTAGAAATCAAAGAAATCAGCCCAAACAACATTAACGTGATGCATCAAACAGAATAAAAGAGACTGAGCTATGATGTAAGAATGCATGAACATGACTGAGTTTGGGATATCAACTAAAGAAGTGAGAGGATAGCAAGAAATGACCTCTAAGGGTCCAAACAATACTGACATAAGGCCTAGACATGGTATCTAGCATGATTTACAGCAAATCTTTCTAAAGCACATAAAGACCATATAGCTACAACAGGTTGTTCAACTTTTCAGTTGCTACGAGACGGACCAAGTCACAAATCCCCAATGGTGCACGCCCACACGCCCGTCACATAGCATGTGCATCACCTCCAAATAGTCACATGACACAAAAATCCGGGTTCTCATACCCTCAGGACTAGATTTACAACTGTTACTTTCGTCAATCCGAGCAATTCTCTACTCCGCAATGCTCTTGCCTCTCAAATCGGGTTCCGAGCGTCCTAAATCTAGCAACAAGAAGTACAATACCATCAATACAGGCTAAAGGAATCAATTCCACAAGAAAACTACTAAATTAGACTCAAAACATGAAATCGACTCAAATCTGACCCTCGGGCCCAAGTCTCGAAATTCGACAAAAGTAACAAAACCCGAAAGCCCATTCACTCACGTTTCTAACCATAAGAAATTCATCAAAATCCGACATCATTTGTCCCTCAGATACTTAAATTACATTCTCCAAAATCTCAAGGCCTAATCCCCAATTTTCACTTCAAAACCCTAGTAATTAGATGAGAAAACAACGTGAAAACACCATAGCTAGGAGTATTAGAGATCAAGCAATGTTCCTCTGTGAAAACCGTTGAATCCCTTTCAAATATCACTCCAAAAGCTCCAACGTCAGGCTTGAAAATGGTGAAAATGAGCAAAAAGTACGAAGTCCCCTTTTTATAAATTCTTCCTAGTGAAACCTCAACTGCGGTCCCCTTTTTTCCATCGCAGGTGCAGAACTCACTTAAGATCCCAGGTTCCACATCTGCGGCAAAATCCCGCACCTGTGGAAGAACACCTATGCATCTCCCTCCGCTTCAGCGAAGCTAGCCAAATTCCTCCTTTCCGCATCTGCGCCCCAGGTCTTGCACCTGCGGGCTCGTAGATGCGACAGCTTTCTCGCACTTGCGGTTCCAATCCACCTTAGCCTTGCCTGCATCTGCGACTTCCCAGGCACTTCTGCGCCCTCTCACCTGCGGCTCCCTCTCTGCAGGTGTGGCCTAACACCAACATCAGTAGTTCAGCTACATTTCCAAATTCCAAACCTCCCGTTAACCACTTGGAACCACCCCGAGGCCCTCAGGACCTCGACCAAACATACCAATGCATCCCATAACATCATACGAACTTAGTCGAGTCTTCAAATCACTCAAAACAACATCAAAATACTAGATTACCCCAGGATTCAAGCCTAAGAACTTCTAAACTTCCAAATTCCACAAACGATGTTGAAACCTACAAAACCCCGTCTGAATGACCTCAAATTTTACACACACGTCACAAATGGCACCATGAACCTACTCCAATTTCCAGAAATCCATTCCAACCCCGATGCCAAATTTTCCACTACCGACCAAAATCACCAAATTTCCAAAGTTCGCAAATTCAAGCCTATTTCCACTACGGAGCTCCAAATCACATTTCGGACGCACTCCTAAGTCCAAAATCACCTAACGAAGCTAACAGAACCATCAAAATTCAAATTTGAGATCGTTTACACATAAGTCAACATCCGATTGACTTTTCCAACTTAAGCTTCTACTTTAGAGACTAAGTGTCTCAATTCACTCTGAAACCACTCCGGACCCGAACCGACTAACCCGGTATATCACAATATAACTGAAGGACACAAAAAGAAGCAGAAATGGGGGAAACTAGGCTATAACCTTTGAAACGACCGGTCGGGTCTTTACAACAACAATAATGTAAATGTCCTCCTTGTCTCGCCACATACGCATAATAATATTCCCGCCTTGTCTCGTCATATATGAAAACCCACATATATATAGCCCGCCTTGTCATGCCGCATGTGCAAATATCAATAATAACAACAGCACGAATAGTTCACGTACGAATACCCCGAAAAATCCTCTCAACTGTATCATGTGTGCCAAAAACATTACAATACAGTATAATAACTCGCACCACATGTGCCCATATGCCACAAAATTTCCTCAAAACAATTCCAATACCACAACGACACATAGCCCTAGGATCAACAACACTGAGTACAACAACAATAATAACAACAACAATATAAGATTACGACAAGTAAATAATTACAAGAGTTACAAAACACAAAGAAACGGAAAAGCATGCTCACAATGAAATACATGACAAGTAACAATGGTTTCAACAAGAACAACTCAACAATGAGAGAGATAGTGTGTAACAACGATGTCAAATAAGAATAACTCAATGATAGGAGAGATAACATGTAACAATGATTCCCAATAAGAATGACTCAACGATAAGAGAGATAAAATGAAAAAAAGATTCCAATTAAGAACAAGTCAACAATGGAAGAGACAACAATAATTCCAACTAATAATAATCAACTACGAAAGAAATACATGGCAATGAAAGAGGTAACAACTTCAATTAAGGCATATAAGAGTATATTTGGAAATAAATGGGTGGAGCATGAACTAATAAACTTCAAATAATACATGTAAAGGTAAATTTAGCAAGGGGGGATTTAACATGATAAGACAACTTCATTTTAATGTACATTGGAACCTAAGAGTCTAAACCGGTCAATTTCTATGTATAAGCTGTGCATACACTCGTCACCTCGTGTACACGTCTTTCACGTAGTTCAAATAGTACAAACAACCAATCCCTACGGGGTAGTACACAAAATGTTAGGCAAGATACTTACCTCAAGAGCCCTCAATCAACATTCTAAAATAGCTTTTCCTTTACAATTCACCTCTGCTAGGATCAAATCTAACCAGAATCTACTCAATAACATCAGATAATGCAAGAGAAATAAATTTCAATAATTAAAGATATGATCTTTACACAATTGCTCAAAAGTCAACAAAAGTGAATCCTGGGCCTACCAGGTCAAAACCCAGGTCCAATGGTAGATTCCGACTACCCATGACCTCACGAGTTCATATATGTGATTTGTTTTAAAATCCAAGTCCAAATTCTCATTTTTCGAAAACTTGACAATGTTTCACAAATTTTCACTTTGATTCACATGATTTTGATGTGAAAATCCAAAATATATTGATCGAATATGATTAGAAATAGATTAGAATCACTTACCCAAAGTTTGTTGATGAAAATCCCTCTTCAAAATCACCTCTTACCGAGTCTATGGTTCTAAAATATAAAATGAGATCTAAATCCCGTCCCTCGGCTTTTTGTCCAGTCGCTGGTGTCGCAAATACGAAGATACAATTGCAAAAGCGAAGCCCTCGCATTCATATTGTCATCGCAATTGCAATGAAAAGCCCGCAATTGCGAACATGGACACATCGCAAATGCAACCAAGAAGATCGCAAATGTGAACCAGCTACCCAGGCCACCCCATCACAAATGCAATCACTGGGATCACAAATGCGAACCTAGAAGACCTTGCCTAATGTCACAAATGCGATCCAAAACTTGCAAATGCGAGACCTGATGCATCTGGACACACCAACAATTCCCAAATGCTTCCAAACATTCTGAAATGCATCTGAAACTAACCGGAGCCCTCGGGACTCAAAAACAAAAATATCAACACAAGTATAAAAACATAACACAAACTCGCTCGTGCGATAAATGCATCAAAATAACATTTGAAATCATGAATCGGACCTTCAAAACACATGAAATCAACATGAAACTCAAGAACTTCTAAAAACACAATCGCGCGTTCGATTACTATCAAATCAACTCGGAATGACGACAAATTTTGCGGACAAGTTCAAAATGGCAACAGGGACCTATTCCTTGTCCCTAAATAGAAATCCAAACACGATAGCTATGAAGTCAATCTACGATCAAACTTATAAATATTCTAAGCCTTTAAATTGCCAACTTTTGGCAAAATAACACAAATCAACCTACGGAACTCCGAAATCAATTCTGGGCATACTCCTAAGTCCAAAACGAATCTATCAGAGTGATCAAAATATCACTACGTGGTAATTTTTCATAAAAGTCAAATCTCGGTTAGAATTTTCCATTTAAGCTTCTAAAGTGAGAATCACTCACCCGAATTCATCCTGAATCATCCGAAAATCAAATCTGACCATTGAAAGCAACCTTAAAGCTCAAAATGACCGGTCGGGTCATTACATTCTCCTCCTCGTAAACAAACGTTTGTCCTCGAACATGCCAAGAATCTTTCCCAACCCATCAAATCACTGTATAAACTCATCATACACATACTCGCATGTGATCCCAAGTCGTCCCAAACCACATAAAACTGACAATACCATCTCAATCGCAGATTATTCCTTCCCTTCATGTCGATAAACCTTAGAATCAACATTTAAGCACGATCGTTGCAGCTCGATCTGATCGAATTCAACGATCATGATAATATCCGTGTCCCTTACAGTTTTTAAAATTTATCTTAATCATCCGATCATTGTAAAATAAATACTACAACATTTAACAATTTTATTATTGTCAATGCTTAGATAATCAGGGGATTGTCTTGGTAATTAAACTGGTCAGCACCATGAGCTATCATGTTTGGCTTCACACAACCACTCCCTAATGCCACCAAATACAGTGTTGTGAAAAATATTAAAGTTTTGAAACCCTTTGCCTGCACACAATGCTCTCCATCAGTTAGCATATTGCAATTTGGTGAAAGCGGTGGCAGGTGGGCTTGGACTGACAGTGGTATGAAACCCTACAAATTTTACAACGTACTCATCAAGATAAGGATAATCGCTAATCCGATACCAATCTGCCTGTTGTCTTATTGGGTGGCTAGCGGATTACTACATTTATGATCCGATAACACATAAGATGAACTGTTAAGCGTAATTATCCGACCGATCAGCACCCCTAAAGTGGAGTCCGCCAATACCTTCCGCTGAGCTGATAGCCTACTAGGAGGACTGTCAACCTGTCTATGGGGACCTCCGGCATAAAACGCAACGTCCCCAGGTAAAAGGGATGTCAGTACAAATAAAGTATCGAGTATGTAAGGTATTAAAACAATATATAAAATACATGAAAGAAACATGAAGTAAATACCTCAACCTGTAAGTCTGAATAGTTCTGTGAATCATGAAACATTTAGAATGTCATGCATATGCATATAAATGTCATATCATGCATATGTATATGCGTACAAAATATCATCAAGCCTCTGAGGGCATCTCATCATATCATTTCGGCCTCTGTGGGTTAAATCATCAACGTATACCAACTGATCAGGTGGTGGTGCGTATATAACGCCATAACCTTTCCCCATATCCGTATACATACATGTATAGTGCCATCTGGTCATGGTTCAATGTACATATATAAATGAATGCAATGCATAAGAAGTAAGTCAATAAGATCTCTCAGGATGTCATAAGATCAATATGCCTTAGGTTAATATCACGAAATAAACTTTATCAACTTACATGTTTTTTGAGACCCATGAACAAACGATATAATAATAGGACACATGGGGATTTAAGAACATAGTCACCCCTAGTACTTCTATGAATAAAGTCATTTTTGAAAGTTGTGCGTTTGCTCGTTTTGTTTGTATCATGTGGATCGTGCTAAAAGGAAAGAAGGGATAGCCTTAACATACCTTATAGAAATATTTACAATAACAATGCTATACTCAGCTCACTGCACTAATCTACAACAATGACAATGAAGCTATTGTCAAGTTACGAATGACTCTCTTATTTATATAACGAAAGTAACTTAATCTGTAAAAGGAAACGGACAACATTCCCCCTGATTTTACTGCTCCCTCAAGCCTGCTATAGGCGAGACAAAAACACAATACAATGAGCAACTCGAAAGCATCCTAACTACAATTCGGTACCTTTAATACAACAAAAATCAGAAATATACCATAACACACCCAATCAACAAGTTATCAAGTAGCCTGAAACGGCAACGACGAGTGACCAACCCACTACCTTACAACATGTGGCATTTATCCATGCCCTTTATCCTTCCAAACTATATAAATCAGTAGCACAAGAGGCCAAAATGAGTGGGCAACAAAACAGTCTGCTAAAAGTGGAATAAATCAAACTCACAACTTTCGATCACTGTCCCGTGAGTTATAACTATTAGGAAACAAATTGATCAACCTTCATTGATATTTAAAATCTTAAATACAGACAGTATGAGTTTTCTTAAATATGAATTACCTTCCAAAACTCAAACTACAAAGAAAAAGAGAGGTGGTATAATGATACTTACGTCGTAGAGATCGTTCTAATGTTATTGCTTCTTGATTTCATACCCGGGATGTTAATATTCTTTGAAACCATTGTAGAGAGCTTACAGATAGGTTTATAGGTGTTGTCTGTTCATGTTCTATGAAAAATTAATAGAAATACAACTTAAAACCTATATATATCAACTTTTGAAAAGTCAAAGAAGTGCTAGCTTGGCACCGCGTTGGAAACTACATTCCAAGACCTTTAATTTGGTATATAATATGTCCCAAAAAAACTTCTTATAACACACGAAACGTATAGCTCAAACAGCTTCACAACAAGTCAAATCCTTAGTAGGTTTTTCCCCAACATAATCCTGATTTTTCCCAAACTTCATTTAAATCATTATTAAAAAGTCTCATATTCATTATATGTCACCTTGGGATGCACAAGGTGTAATATTTGTGATGATCTTTGCCAACTTTTGTTTTACAACTCACTTGACTATAAAACGTAATACACGACTATCATTCAAATAAAATAACTCACAACATAATCTCTTTTTAATGTTAAGCACCCTAGTCTCACCCCAAAAGTACATGTTATAATATTCCAACTTGTCGACTTTCGACGAAACTTATTTTCTTCAGTTTGTTTAGCTTCTAAGTCTTTCAACCCTCTTGGTACTTGTTATCCATGATATTAAAGATTTGTAACCTCCAAGGTAAAATGATCAGCTTACCTTCTGTACTTTCAAAAATGATATCATTTCTGAGCTTACATCAATTATCTTACGATGTACTCTTACGTACAAAAATATGGGATGTAACTGTCACTCCCCAACCTTGGGGAGAACGACCAACGCTCAATCGAGACACCCTGGTCGAGCAAGCCTGCACAATGCCGTCTACCCAACTCGCCCATGAATAAAGAGAGGAATACATTTCATTAATTAGACAGTAAAAGGTCATGTCTCCAAAATAATACACAATACAATCATAGTTAAAGTGGAATAGGTGAGACGATTACAACATATTTAGTTTAACCTTCCCAAAACAAGGTACAAGCCACACTACATCTACAGAGCCTCTAACAGAAACAAAACTGTATTACAACAGTGCTAGCAACAAGGCCCCGACTATACCTCAAAATGCTATGTACAAAGGACAAGAGATACAGGACCCCAAAATAAAGTGGGGCTCACCAATCTGCCGGGAAGAGGGTGTGCTGCTATCAATGATCAATGCCAACTGTTGCAGAACTGCCTGCATCTATTAAAGATGAAGCGTCCCCGGCAAAAGGGACATTAGTACATATGGAATAGTACTAGTATGGATGGCTAAACACCCTGTCATAAGAACATGTAGCAATACAAGAAAGAACAGTCACAGTTAGGAGCAAGATAACCTTTCAATAAAATTTCCGTTATTTTAGGTTGGGAGATATTACCACCGATATAGATATACCACCACGTATTTTGCACGGAGTCTGATCATTGGCCGATTGGCTAGGCCGTCTCACCTGTAGATATAAACCACAATCACAATTACTATCAAAAACTTCAATCATTATCTCAATCATAATCTCAAGCACAATCACCGCCATGTGTGCGGCATGGCATCCGATCACGACCCGATCGGGCTATGCCATCTCACCACAATGCCGTGTGGATCGACATCACCCTTTTATGGCAATCATCTCATCCCTATAAAAAGGAATATTCTCATCACATCAATCTTATCCCAAATGAGGGGAATAATTAAAATTCACTCTTACACCGATATGTGTAGTTTTGGGGTTAGGCTGTTTCAACCTACCCTTCCTTGATGACTAATAATACTACCGAAGTATTTATTATTAAAAGGATTTACAACTCATTTCAACATCTTTTATTGGACTCTTTGTTTCATTGACACTAATGGCCCCAAATGTAATATTATTCTTGGCACATTGGCTGTATTTCATATTTCGTGCTCACCTCTTTCACTTTCAAACATCATCATAGATCATTGACAACAAAGCATTTCTATTCAAGGCTTTAAGTACACATGTGAGCAAGTAAGAGTCTTAAGCACATTGAGATTTCTTACACAATTTGGCATAAAAAACTTTCCTTAGAATCACGACTTGAAGTTATAACATTTTGATATGCAACCCATACCTTGAACACATTCTCAAATAGTAACACAACATAACAAGAACATATGGAATACGTATTGAACACATATATCTTTTGACACAAGGCTTATTTGGAATAATCAATTTATAATGAGCAACTCGGGACTTATAGGGACATTGTGGGATTCAATTCTAAAAGAGGAGTTTTGCCAACATACCTCGCCTTGAGCTTCCTTAAATTACTACAATGTTCGGAACTGTTTGCCACTTCTATCTATTTAGAAATATGACAAAATTGAACACAAATTAGGAAGGAGTTCATGGTTCCAGCTCATTTGAGCATTTTATCAAACACTAGGTGGGAATTATGATTTCTAGCTTCTCCTATGGTGGATTTCCTTCACCCCACAACCCAAGGTCTACCTATTTGAGCTCAACTACCTTCCAACAACTCATGATTGTACATGCATGTATATATACACTCTCACACCCAAGAATCACACTCCCCATTAACCATCTTCTACACCAAATTCGAAATTGAGACCATGATGTGGAACCTTACTTCTTGGATGAAGAACTTGTGAGGTTCTCCTTGTAAATATTCCAACTTTTGAGCAAGAATTGGTGAACAGTTAGATTAGGGGATTTCCATCACTCTACAACACTTCCTCACTCTCAAATATCAGATTTTGGCTTCAAAAATGGCCCTTTACATTTATATATCGAAATAGGGTCGCAGAGTGGACTGGGTTATTCGGGTCAGGTCTGTGGTCGCATAATGCGCCGCAGAACTCCTCTCCAAAAATCATCATGCTGGGTTTGCGATGGATTGTTCGGCTCGCAAATGGTTATGCGGTCGCATAATGGACCACAAAACAACCTCCAAAAATGGGCCATTTCTCTGCTTCAATCTGCGGGTGATCTGCTGCCCACAGAATGATTCTGCGGTCGCTAGCGGACCGCATTAATGCCCTGTTCTACCAAAAACATTTCTTCAACTACCTAACGCACTGTTCAACCCAAAAAGTCTATACCGCAGCGAGGAGGAATATCAACAGTCATCAACACAGAAGTCTATATTGGCATCACGCAACACCAGGTTTCGGGTGAAATTTTACGGGGCCTTACATCCTCCCCCACTTAAGATCATTCATCCTCGAAGGAGGGTCAAAATCTGCCATTCGAAATCAATGTGACTCAGCTGCTATTTCACACACAAGTAGTTCCAAATTTTTGACTAACTCCCTAAATTTCCGAAAATTTCGTCAGAGTCTCCCCTGTAATTAGGCCTATCCAACTGCCAGAGAATCGCAAAACCAGTCCTAACAGCATAAACACAACACAACGATGTAAAACAACATGGAAACAACACTGTCCACAATGCCATAAACATTACATTACCAAGAAGGAGTAACCTCAACATAAGCTGTACAAGGGAAACATAATTTGTAGAAAGTTAGCTTTCAACATCATGGACACAATTACGTAGCTATTCAAATAAATTAAGGTACTTCTTCATCTCTCCCTCAACTTCCCAGGTGGCCTCTTTGACTTTTTGGCTTTGCCATAACACTTTCACGGAGGAAATCTCTTTGTTCCTCAACTTTCAAACTTGCCTATCTAAAATGGCAACTGGAATTTCTTCATCAGCCAATTCTTCAATAACCTCAATAACATCAACTGGAACACTGAGTGACGGATCTCCAACCACCTTCTCCAATATGGATGCATGACACCGGGTGCACTAAAGACATTTCTGGATGTAGTTCTAGCCTGTAAGCCACCTGACCAATCCTCTGAATGATTATGTACGATCTGACATACCTCAGACTTAATTTCCCTTTCTTGCCAAACCACATTATACCCTTCACATGGGAAACCTTCAAGAATGCCCAATCATCTCCTTTGAACTCCAAATCCCTATGACGAACATCCGAAAAGGACTTTTGAGGACTATGAGCAATTTTCAACCTCTACTTTATGATCTTAACTTTCTCCATAGCCTGATACACGAGGTCTAGTCCTATCAACTCTGCTTCCCCAATCTCGAACCATCAAATTGGAGATCAATATCTCCTACCATATAAAGCCTAGAACGATGCCGTCTGAATGTTAGTGTGATAATTGTTGTTGTTGGCAAATTCAATAAGTCGCAAACGATCATCCCAGGTACCTTTAAAGTCAGGAACACAAGAACGCAACATACCCTCAAGTGTCTGAATAGTCCGCTCTGCCTGCCCGTCAGTCTACGGGTGAAAGGTTGTACTAAGATTCACCTGATTACCCAAACCTTGCTGAAATTTCTTCCAAAACTTAGTTGTGATGTGTGCCCCTCGATCTGAGATAATAGAAACTGGAATGACATGCAACCTGACTATTTCCTTGATATACAATTGAGAATATTGTTCTCATGTGCCTGTAGCCTTAATAGGCACGAAGTGTGCTGATTTTTTGAGTCGATCCACAATCAGCCAAATCGAGTTGAACTTACGAGGAGTGCAAGGTAGCCCTACCACAAAGTCCATATTGATCATCTCCAATTTTCACATTAGAATTTCTATGTTCTGTGCCAGCACAATGGGCCGTTGATATTCGGCCTTCACTTGCTGACAATTTGGACATCTTGCCACAAAGTTCGTTACATCCCTCCTCATATCATTCCACCAGTAGACTTCCTTAAGATTATGATACATATTCATAGATCCCAGATGCACGATATACCTAGAAGTATGAGCCTGGGTCATGATTATTTCCCGGAGACAATACACATTTGGAACACATAGTCGCCCTTGGTTCCTTAGTGCGCCATCATCCATGCCAAGAGAAAAAGCCATAGTCTTATGTTTATGAATCCCCTTCTTCAACTGTACCAACAACGGATCATCGTACTGCTTCTTCTTGACTTCCACTACCAGTGATGATTAAGCCCTATTTTGCACAATTACCCCTCCTTCACTAGAGTATGTAAAATGAACTCCCAAACTAGCTAACCGATGAACATCCTTGGCCAATAACCTTTGATATGCCTCCAAGTGAGCCAAACTAACCATAGAAAGCATCCACCACAACATTATCCTTCCCCGGATGATATAAAATATCGATGTCGTAGTCCTTGAGTAACTCAAGCCATCTTCTATGACTCAGATTCAATTCTTTTTGCTTGAAAATATATTGAAGGCTCTTATGGTCCGTGAATATATCCACATGGACCCCATACAAATAATGACGCCAAACTTTTAGTGCATATACCACCGCCGCAAGCTCTAAGTCTTGTGTTGGATAGTTGTTCTCATGATTCTTGAGTTGCCTATAAGCATAAGTGATCACCCTGCCATGTTGCATCAACACACACCCTAGTCCGATTCTCGAAGCATTATAATATACCACAAACCCATCCATATCCTCTTGTAGAGTCAACACCGGTGCCGTAGTTAATATTTATTTCAACTCTTGGAAGCTCTTTTCACTAGCATCTAACCGTTGGAACTTAACTGCCTTCTTTGTCAATTTAGTCAACGGAAAGGCAAGAGTAGAGAACCACTCCACAAACTTTCTGTAATACCCAGCTAAGCCCAAGAAACTACAAATCTCTGTTGTAGTTGTAGGCCTCGGCAAATTCTTCAGAGCAGCAATCTTCTATGGATCAACCTTAATTCCTTCTCTAGAGAAAATATGACCCTAGAATGTGACAGATTCAAGCCAAAATTCACGCTTCAAAAACTTCGCATACAACTTGTGCTGATACAGAGTCTGCAGAACCACCCTGAGATGATCAGCATGGTCCTCTCAACCTCGTGAATATACCAGAATATCATCAATGAACACTATCACAAAGGAGACGAGGAAAGGATTGAAGACTCGATTCATAAGATCCATGAAAACTGTCAGGGCTTTAGTTAAAGCAAAAGACATTACCAGAAATTTAAAGTGCCCATATAGGGTTCGGAAAGCTATATTTGGGATATCCTGCTCCCTGATATTCAATTGGTGATACCTGGATCTCAAATTAATTTTGGAGAAGTACTTAGCACCCTGCAATTGATCAAACAAGCATCTATCCTTGGCTGTGGGTACTTATTCTTGATCGTGACCTTGTTGAGCTGCTGATAGTCAATACACATTCTCATTGACCCATCTTTCTTTCTTACAAAGTGAACAGGTGCGCCCCAAAGCAACACACCCATCCGGATGAAACACTCTTCTAACAAGTCCTTCAACTGCTTCTTTAGTTCCATCAATTCTGTCGGTGCCCTTCCGTATGGCGGAATGGATATAGGCTGCGTGCCTGGCATTACACTGATTCCAAAATCAATCTCTCTGGTGGAATCCTAGGGAGCTCATCATCAAAGACCTCTAGAAATTCATTCACAACAGGCACAGAATCAAGGGTAAGTGCCTTAATATCGGTGTCCGTTACTCGAACCAAATGGTAAATACATCCCTTGTTGATCATGGGTTGATAGAGTGAAAAGGCTTACCCAAATGTCATCACAGGTATATTGACTGTTCAATCTCATGATGTGTATGCCCTTATTGATCCCGGATCTTCTTTTTCCTATGTTACTCCTTATGTTGCTACGAGCTTCGGGATAGAACCGAAACAACTTCCTGAGCCGTTCTCTGTATCTATTCTGGTTGGCGAGTCTATTATGGTTGCACGGGTTTATAGGGATTGTGGTGTCACGGTGCATGGTCGAGATACCATTGCCGATCTTATTGAACTGGGATGATTGATTTTGATGTAATAATGGGAATGGATTGGCTTTATTCATGTTTTTCCAAACTCGATTGTCGAGCCAGAATTATGAGGCTTGAGTTTCCTAACGAGCCAGCTGTTGAGTGGGAGGGGAGTAATATTATGCCAAAAGGTAGGTTTATTTCTTACCTTAAGGCCACGAAGATGATCAGGAAGGGGTGTATTTATCATTTGGTCTGAGTTACGGACACCACTGCTGAGGTGCCTTCCCTTGAATCTGTACCAATTGTGAATGAATTACCCGATGTCTTTCCGGATGAGCTCCCTAGAATTCCTCCAGACAGGGAGATTGATTTTGGGATTAACGTGATGCTAGACACGCAGCCTATATCCATTCCACCTTATAGAATGGCGCCGGCGGAATTAAAAGAGCTAAAGGAACAACTAAGGGATTTGCTAGAGAAAGATTTCATCCGACCGAGTGTGTCGCCTTGGGGCGCACCGGTTCTCTTTGTCAGAAAGAAAGATGGATCGCTGTGGATGTGTATTGATTACCGGCAACTCAACAAAGTCACAATCAAAAAAAATACCCATTGCCTAGAATAGATGATTTGTTTGATCAATTACAAAGTGCTAAGTTCTTCTCCAAAATTGATTTGCTGTCCGGGTACGATCAACTGAGGGTAAGGGAGCAGGATATTCTGAAAACAGCTTCCAGAACCCGGTATGAGCGCTTTGAATTTTTGGTAATGTCTTTCAGGCAAACAAATGCCTCGACAGCTTTTATGGATCTTATGAATCGAGTCTTCAAGTCATTTCTTGAGTCCTTTATGATAGTATTCATTGACGACATCCTTGTATATTCATGAAGTCGAGAGGATCACGCCGACCACCTCAAGGTAGTTCTGCAGACTCTTCATCAACACCAATTGTATGCAAAGTTCTCGAAATGTGAGTTTTGGCTTGAATCTATTACATTCCAGGGTCATGTCATCTCCGGAGAAGGAATTAAGGTTGATCATCAAAAGATTGCAGCGGTGAAGGATTGGCCTAGACCTACTACTCCAACAGAGATTCGCCATTTCTTGGGTTTGGCCGGGTATTATAAGAGGTTCGTGGAGGGGTTATCCACTCATGTCTCTCCATTGACTAAATTGACGCAGAAGGCGGTTAAGTTCCAGTGGTCTGATGCTTGTGAAAGGAGCTTCCAAGAATTGAAATCAAGATTGACTTCGGCACCGTTATTGACCCTGCTAGAGGGTACCGAGGGGTTTGTGGTATATTGTGATGCTTCAACAATTAGTCTTGGGTGTGTATTAATGCAATATGGTAAGGTTATAGCTTATGCTTCAAGGCAACTTAAGAATCATGAAAAGAAATATCCAACTCATGACTTAGAGCTTGCAGAGGTGATTTTTGCATTAAAACTTTGGCGTCTTTATTAGTATGTAGTCCATGTAGATGTATTCACAGACCACAAGAGTCTTCAATACATTTTCAAACAAAAGGAATTTAACTTAAGGCAGAAAAGGTGGCTTGAGTTGCTCAAAGATTATGACATCGACATATTGTATCATCCGGGGAAAGCTAATGTGGTAGCGGATGCTCTTAGTCAGAAATCTATGGGTAGTGTAGTTCACTTGGAGGCATGTCAAAGGCTCGTGGCCCGAGAGGTTCACCAGTTGGCCAGTTTGAGAGTTCTTCTTACGGACTCTAATGAAGGGGGAGTGATTGTGTGAAATAAGGCGGAATCATCGCTTGTGGCGAAAGTCAAGGAGAAACAATACAATGATCCAATGTTGGTGCAGCTGAAGGAAGGGATTCATAAACATAAGACTATGGTTTTTTCTCTTGTCATGGATGACGGTACATTACGGTACCAAGGACGACTATGTGTTGCAAACGTAGGTGGTCTTTGGGAAAGAATCATAGCAGAAACTCATACTTCTAGATATTCCGTGAACCCAGGCTCTACAAAAATGTATCATGATCTCAAGGAAGTTTACTGGTGGAATGACATAAAGAGGGGTATGGCGGACTTTGTGGCAACATGTTCAAACTGTCAACAAGTGAAGACCGGGCATCAAAGGCCCGGTGGGTTAGCTCAGAGTATAGAAATTCCAATGTGGAAATAGGAAATGATCAATATGGATTTTGTAGTAGGGTTACCGCACACTCCGCGTAAGTGTGACTCAATTTGGGTGATTGTGGACCGACTCACGAAATCACCTCACTTCTTGCCAGTTAAATCCACTGACACTGCAGAACAGTATGCTCAGTTATATATCAAGGAGATAGTCAGGCTTCACGGCACTCCAGTTTCCATCATTTCCGATCGAGGGGGCCAGTTCACAGCTAAATTTTGGAAGATATTTCAGCAAGGTTTGGGTACATAGGTAAATCTTAGCACGGGTTTCCATCCACAGACCGATGGGCAAGTAGAGTGGACCATTCAGACGCTTAAGGACATGTTACATGCTTGTGTGCTTGACTTGAAGGGTAGCTGGGATGATCATTTTCCACTCATAGAATTTGCTTATAAGAACTGCCTCCATGCCAGTATTCAGATGGCGCCATTTGAGGCCTTGCATGGTAGAAGATGTAGATCGCCGATAGGGAGGTTCGAGGTTGGAGAAGTTGAACTAATAGGACCAGACCTTGTGCATCAGGCTATGAAAAAGGGTAAAATCATAAAAGAGCTGTTGAAAACTGCTCAGAGTCGTCAAAAATCCTATTTGGATGTTCGTCGCAGAGACTTAGAGTTCAAGGAAGATGATTGGGTATTCTTTAAGGTATCTCCCATGAAGGGGATCATGCGGTTTGGGAAGAAAGGAAAATTATGTCCGAGGTATGTCAGGCCGTATAGAATCATTCAAAGGATAGGTCAGGTGGCGTACAAGCTTGAGCTACCACCTGGGATGTCATTAGTGCACCGGGTATTCCATGTGTCCATGTTGAAGAAGGTAGTTAGAGATCCATCCGCTATTGTGACGGTTGAGACCATCGAGATTAGTGAAGAATTGTCATATGAAGAGATTTCGGTCGCTATCCTTGATAGACAGGTCTGAAAGTTGAGGAACAAAGAAATTGCATCTGTAAAGGTATTATGGCAAAACCAGCAAGTCAAAGAAGTTACTTGGGAAGCTGAGAATGAAATGAAAAGAAGTACCCTCATTTGTTTGAATATACATGTAAGAGTATTATGATGTTATTTTCCATAAATTTTGTATCACTTGTTCATCTACTGTAAAGATATTCCTTCTTATTTATATGTTCCTTATGAGGACTCAGTGAGTGTTATTTTGTGTTGTGTTGCATTATTTGACCGTACAAATACGTGTCAGGATGTGTTTCTGGTGCTCTCTGGCAGGTGGATATGCCTAATTACAAAGGAAACTCTGGCGAAATTTTCTGTAAGTTAGGACGTTAGGAAAATTTGGGGCTGATGGTATGTGGTATAATTGAAGCTGTATTAAGTCAACCTTGATCCTCATTCTAGGACGAATGATCTTAAGTGGGGGAGGGTATAAGGCCCCGTAAAAATTTTAATAAAAAACTCGGGGTTTCGTGGTGCCAAGGTAGATTCATGCGTTATTATAGTAGAAATGCTTCTCGCCGCGGTTCGGACTTTTTTGATTGAACAGTACCCTACGGACATAGAGGAAAATGTTTCGTAGAAGAACACATTTCTGGCACCCATTATGCGGCCGCATAATCACTCTGCAGACCGCATAATAGCCGTAGAGTGAAGCAGAAAATTTGAGGTCAGCTTTGCGGTCGATTATGCGACCGCATATTGGTCGCATAATTCCTCTTGGGTTTATGCGAAGGGAGTTTTGCGGTGCGTTATACGACCGTAGAACAAGTATGCGGACCGCATACGGTTTGCATATCTGGGCCGAAAGTTCAGGGCCCTAAGGGCTATTTCTGCGGTCACTTTGCGGACTGCATAACCCTTCTAATTTTTTTACCCGATCTTGTTTCGATATAACATATTCCATAGTCCATTTTGAGCTCATTTTCTGATACTATAGAGTGAGAAAGGGAGCCTTAAAGTGAGAAAATGATCTTCATCAAATATTCTTCAATTCTTGCTTAAAACTTTGAAGATTATCAAGGAAACTAAACTAGGCCTCCATCCTAAAAGTAAGAACTATACCTTAGCCCTAAATTTTGAAACTTATACTGAAAATGAGTAACTAATAAGATAGTCCATGGGTATGCGGGTGGTTTATCTTGTATGCATGTGTGATAAAAGAGTGTGGGGAAAATGTGAGCTAGAACCATGAACGTTTTCCTAATTCTGGGTTCAATTTGTTATATTGCAAAAGTATATTGAGGTTGCTAAGAGTTCCGGATAATTGTAGAGTCTAAAGAAGCGCAATTGAGGTATGTATGGCTAATTCTCTTCTTCTTAGAATCGAACTCCTGGTGTCCGAATAATTGGTGTAAGTTCTGACTTGATCATACTAGAATTGTTTGCCTTAGTGTGTTGGGTTGAAAGATTCATTCTCCCTAATTGTTCTAGATGTTTACCATGTCATCATGCTATTCGAGAACGTAATTATGATTTTCCAAGCTCCTTCCCTTATGTGTGCGATGCCTTATATGATCGTACTTATCGACATGAATGATGATGTTATTTGAACGAATAAAAAGGGAAAGACTTGAATTGTAAAATGTGCCCAAGTGCCAAGTAGTACTTAATAAATGAGGCTATTTGTGCCATGTATTGATAGATGGGAAAGAAATGTGAATTGAGTGAACAATTGAAAGAGGTTGTGCCTCAAGTGAGATGGCTTAGCCGATCGGGCCGAGATCGGATGCCATGTTGTACACCTGGTCGCATTTGTTTTGGAATTATTGATTTACATTGTGGATATGGATATGTCTCACTTGAGATGGGTTAGCCGCTCGGGCCGAGACCGGACTACGTGTAAAAACACGGTGGCATTGTGATTATGGCATTTGGCACTAAAGATTATTAACCTAAAAAGATGGAAAGATTGAATCGAAAACTATGTGATCCTTACTTGGTGTTTCTTTGTATTTCTGCGAAGCACTTATTGATTATTATGACAGCCTTCTCTTTGTTTCACTGTTCATTCTACTAAGATTAGTGTTTGCCTTACATACTAGTAATACTCGACAGTACTAACGTCCTTTTTGCTGGGGGCGCTACATCTTTGAATGGATGTAGGTGGTTCCATCGCAGATAGCGCTGATCGCAAATAGTGGTGCTCTCCCCCACACTCATCACATCAGTCTTGGTGAGCCCCATTTCTTCCTGGGGTCATGTAGTTCTTCTTTTGTATAAGTTACCACATTTTGAGGTATAGCCAGGGCCTTGTTTCCGGCATTGTCATGATTGTCTTTTGTATCATTAGAGGCCCCGTAGATGTTTATGTGGGTCGTGTATGGGTATAGAAGTGGTCATTGGACTAAGTTGTAGTTTGGGAAACTCTTTTCCCACTAAATTATAAACGGTATCTGCATTTGGAAACTTAACTTTGACATAAGGTATATGAGGAAAAATGACCTAGCAACGTTTATATATTTATATAACTGATCTCTCCCCTGTTTAACAAATGGTGATGCGTTCACTTTTTGGATTATGAATGAGTCGGGTAGGAAAGGTTTAATAGGCTTGCTAGATCGGGTTCACTCGGTTGAGCGCCGGTCGTGCTCCTCGAGGTTGGGGCGTGACATTTCCTCAACTAGTCTTTCTTTGTAGTAATTAAGGGAGACCCTTAGACTCCTGTAAAGCTGCGAGCTTATTGCATCGTATACCCGAAAGAATTTTGATGTTCTTACTCCCCTATAATTATCTTTAGTTACTTACCTCCGTGTACTTGTGCTCGTAGGGTTGTTCTGATTTGAAATTTTTGACCGCCTTCCTAGTGGAATCGTCTTTTATTTTTGTAACACTTATACAGTACATTTCACAACCCCAACTTTTATTTGAATATTTCTCAAGGATTATCTGCGAGACTGAATTCACTATTTTGGGGTTCACTACGTTTATCTTGCATAATCTGCTAATTTGCATGTATCCTATTGTCTAGCCATAACTAGGCTCTTCCTGAATCAACTACTAACTACTTGTTGGTCCATTCTCATATCTATATTCTGCGTAGTCTCTCTTGTGTTATGTCCTTTGTCATAACTTACCCCTCGCACTGGCTCCTTATGTATCAAGTGTTTATTTGCACTTATTTACCAATAACATCTAGTGCTGAAACTCTTACTGCCTCTCACCGGCTTCGTGCTTGCATAATATTCTGGAGTCGTATAACATGCGTAGGATTTGAAATATGCAATCTCAATCCTATCATCTTTCTACCACATTCTTCCTTTACTATTCCATAGTTACCTGAACCACATAATTCCGACTTAATACCATATCACACCATCTTCCCCCCTTTAGGGGAGTACTAACATTTAATGCTATGAAGATTTACCTATAAATGTTTCACCTCTTCATCTTTGGCATTTTTTCTACTTTTCACGGACTCTTACTTGCCTTGTGGTAACCCTTTTGTACCAGGGATAGCTGAATTTCTTACGCACGAAGGTGACACCTAGTGTAACTGGCACACTTATTCCCTTAAGCATTACTCTGCACACAATGCTTGCTTTAGGGAAGTGTCTTCCTGAATGACCTTTAAAGATTATTCTTTTGTTTTTCATTCTATTAATGCTGGAACACAGTCTTTGAAATTATCACGATGTTGAGTATTATCAAATCCTCCGGTCCCTAAATCATGTTTGGTTATATCTTGTTTACTTGACCATACTAATTTCTGTTACTACAGGGGGTGTAACATAGCCTTCTAGTAATCACATTGGAGTCACTAACTCATTTCTCGAAATGAGGATATGACCTTAGGCCTATACTCTTTTATAGACTCTATCATCGTGTCATATTTTGAATTACCGTTATCACCCATTTATAACATCTTACTCATAATGGTTCATTTACTCTCTTCTTATTCTCCTACTAATATTTATGTGTAACACTTTATTCTGAAAAACTCAACAAAATATTCTTTCACTTTTAGCTCCCCTTGCATAATCTCACTGGCTCTTTGGTTCGTCTAACATTCTCTTTTTTCCTAGGAGCGGGAGTGAGACTAAGGTAAACATTTATCCCTTTTAGGATTCAACTACCTATCTCCTAAAATTTCTGAACATTCTAGTTTTCGTATATGACTGTTCTATTCTAGAGTGCACCATCTGGGTGTCTCACAAGGAATTTTGTTACCACGTTTGCACTATCCTTCAGAAAATTTAGCTAATGATAACAATCCATCCACCCCAGCATAATCTTGATATCCAATCATTCTCTTAACTGAGATGGGTGTGGCCAATTGTATATATCTCTGTTACCGTTGAATGTAACTTAGAATGCTTATATTTCTCTGCTTGAATTGTAAATACTGGTAAACTTCACTAACTGGGTACCTCGTACCCTTCTTCACCTTATTTTTTTTACTTGTTGAAACGTGTATCTACCTTCTGATTCTCTTATTACTTTTTTAGTATGCACATGATTTGCTAATGACCTTACATTTACTCATCATAAGCATGATGCAAAATCGAGTTCCTCTTACTCAACTTTTGCATAGCCACATTCAATCTCTTATCCACTATCTTTCTGGATGTAGGTATCCTTATATTACGAATAAAATAGAATTCATAAGTTTGAATTCTTACAACAGAGCTCTACCGCACGATCTAGAGTAATAAGAAAGAGTAATAGTCCTTAATGCCCTATAGCCTCCTACTGATAAGTGTGGCGCACAACACACCCATAAACAAGACTCTACTAGACACGGCTTGTAGACTCCCTAGGACAGAACTACTCTAATACAACTTTTGTCATGACCCAAACCGAAGGGCGGCGATGGGCACCCGGTGCCTAACTCAACCGAGTACCAACATAGCATATCCTTCTTATCATACGCTCTTGGGTAAATGAGCCAGAAAGGTTGTCATGTGATAACCAGAATTAAACATAAGAGAATACTCGACCCAACATAAAATACAAACTTATACATGTGACATATGGGCCTATAAGGCAGACATGATCATTTGTACACTCAAAACACAGGCCGACAAGGCCATATAGTCATACATATGCATGACATATGTCTACAAGCCTCTAAGAGTACATAAACATCATAAAGGTTGGGACAGGCCCCCACCAGACCAATCCCTACATGTCCAAAGCATACTGACCAAATAGGCAACTTTGGAGCAAGTGGAGTGGACGAACACCTTCCGCTGAGCTGATAGCCTCCGAGGAGGACTGTCAACCTGTCTATCGGGACCTGCGGGCATAAAACACAGCGTCCCTAGGCAAAAGAGACATCAGTACAAATAAAATATTGAGTATGTAAGGCAATGCATAAAGAGTAATTCAATAAGATCTCTCGGGAAGTCATAAAATCAATATGCCTTCGGTTAATATCAGGAAATAAACTTTATCAAAGTACATGTTTTTTGAGACCCATGAACATACGATATAATAATAGGACACATGGGGAATCAAGAAAATAGGCACCCTTAGTACTTGTATGAATAGAGTCATTTGTGAAAGTTGCGCGTTTGCTCGTTTTGTTTGTATCATGTGGAACATGCCAAAAGGAAAGAAGGATAGCCTTAACATACCTTATAGAAATTTGTCCAATAACAATGCTAAACTTAGCCCACTGCACATTTGTCATGCCTCAACCTCGGGAAGCGCGACCGGCACTCAACTGAGCAAACCCGGTCCAGAAATCCTATTAAACCTTCCCTACCCGACTCATTCATGATCCGAAAAAGGACGCGTTACCATCTGCTAAATAGGGGAGAGATCAAATATACATGCATAAATGTGGCTAGTCCATTTTTCATTCTATACATTATGCCATAGTTAAGTTTTCAAAATACAACTTAGTCCAGTGACCACTCCGATACCCATACACGACCCACATAAACGTCTACGGAGCCACTAATGATACAAAAGACAATCATGACAATGCTGACAACAAGGCCCCGGCTATACCTCAAAACGTGGTAACTTATACAAAAAAGAACTACATGACCCCATGAAGAAATGGGGCTCACCAAGACTTCTATGATGAGTGTGAGGGAGAGCACCACTACCTGCGATCAGCGCTATCTGCAATGGAACTACCTACAGCCATTCAAAGATGTAGCGCCCCGGCAAAAGGGACGTTAGTACTGTCTAATAGTACTAGTATGTAAGGCAAACACCAATCTTAGTAGAATGAACAGTGAAACAAAGAGAAGGCAGTCATAATAATCAATAAGTGCTTCACAGAAATACAAAGAAACACCAAGTAAGGATCACATAGTTTCCAATTCAATCTTTCCATCTTTTTAGGTTAATAATCTTTAGTGCCAAATGCCACAACTCACAATGCCACCGTGTTTTTACACGGAGTCCGGTCTCGGCCCGACCGGCTAAGCCATCTCAAGTGAGACATATCCATATCCACAATGTAAATCAGTAATTCCAACACAAATGCCACCATGTGTACAGCATGGCGTCCGATCTCGGCCCGATCGGCGAAGCCATCTCACTTGAGACATAACCTCTTTCAATTGTTCACTCAATTCACATTTCTTTTCCATATTTCATTACATGGCCCAAACAACCTCATTTATTAAGTAGTTATTGGCACTTGGGCACATTTTACAATGCAAGTCTTTTCCTATTTATTCGTTCAAGTAACATCAATATTCATGTCGATAAGTATCATCACACAAGGCATTGCACACATAAGTGAAGGAGCTTGGAAATCATAATTACGTTCTCAAATAGCATGATGATACGGTGAACATCTTGAACAATTAGGGAGCATGAATCTTTCAATCCAACACACTAAGGAAAATAATTCTAATATGATCAAGTCGGAACTTACACCCATTATTCGGACACTAGGAGTTCGATTCTAAGAAGAAGAGAGTTAGCCATACATACCTCAATTGCGCTTCTTTAGACTCTACAATTATCCGGAACCCTTAGCAATCTCAATCTATTTTAGCAATATAACAAATTGAACCCAGAATTAGGAAGACATTTATGGTTCTAGCTCACTTTTTTCCCGCAATCTCACATGCATGCAAGATACACCACCCTCAAACCCATGGACCATCTTATTAATTACTCATTTTCAGCATAGATTCTTACCTTTAGTATGGAGGCCTAGGTTGCTTTCCTTGATAATCTTCATAGTTTTAAGCAATAATTTAAGAATAATTGATGAGGATCACTTTCTCACTCTAAGTCTCCCTCTCTCACTCTATATTATCAGAAAATGAGTTCAAAATAGACTATGGCATATGTTTATCGGCACAGGATGGGGTAAAAACAATTAGAAATTAGGAGCCCCGACACAGATCTGCGTTGCATATGCGACCGCATAAGGGTTATGCGGTCCGCAAAGTGGCCGTAGAAATAGCCTTTAGGGTCCTGAACTTTTGGCCTAGATATACGACCAGTATGCAGTCCACATACTTGTTCTGCTGTCGCATAATGCACCGCAGAACACCCTTCGCGGTAACCAAAGAGGAATTATGCGACCAATATGTGGTCCGTATAGTGATTATGTGGTCACATAATCGACCGCAAAGCTGACCTCAAATTGGCCAAATTTTATGCTTCACTCTGCGGCCATTATGCGGTCCGCAGAGGGATTATACAGCCGCATAATGGGCCGCAGAAATGCATTCTTCTACGAAATATTTTCATCTGCCGAAACGCGTTCTTCCGAAGAATTTCTACTATAATAACGCAAGAATCTATCTTGGCATCACGAAACCCCGAGTTTTTGGTTAAATTTTGTACGGGGCCTTACACATTAATCTACAACAACGACAGTGAAGCTATTATCTAGTTACGAATGACTCTCTCATTTATATAACGAAAGTAACTTAATATGTAAAAATACAGCATTTCCCTTGATTTTACTGCTCCCTCGAGCCTACAATAGGTGATACAATAACACAATACAATCAGCAACTCGAAAACATCCTATCTACAATTCGGGAACTTTAATACATCAAAAAACCAAAATATACCATAACACACCCAATCAACAAGTTATCGAGTAGACTAAAACTGCAACGGCGAGCGACCATCCCACTACCCTATAACATGTGCCATTTATCCATGCCCCTATCCTTCAAAACTCCATAAATCAGCTGCATAAGAGGCTAACACGAGTGGGCAACAAAACAGTCCGCTAATAGTGGAATAAATCGAACTCACAGCTTCCTATCAGCGTCCCGTGAGTTCTAACTATTAGGAAATGAATTTATTAACCTTCCTTGATATTTAAAATCTTAAATACAGAAAGTATGCATTTTATTAACTATGAAGTACCTTACAAAACTCAAACTATAAAGAAATAGAGAGGCGGTATAATGATACTTATGTCGTAGGGATCGTTCAAATGTTATCGCTTCCTTATTTCGTACCTGGGATGTTAATCTTCTTTGAAACCCTTGTAGAGAGCTTAAGGATCGGTTTATGGGGGTTCTCTGTTCGTGTTCTATGAAAGATGAAGAGAAAGACAACTTAAAACCTATATATATATATATATATCAATTTTGAAAAGTCAAAAAGGTGCTAGGTTGGCACCCTAGAATTGGCCCTTTTTCAGATGCTCATATCCTTTTATTCGGACGTCGTATGAATGAACGGTTAATAGTGTTGGAAACTACATTCCAAGATCTTCAATTTAGCAACAACTCTGACCAAAATAGCCACCCATTACCAAATCCGACACCGGCAAACAAACTCAAAACGATTAGAACCTAGTTCCAAATTTCACAATGCTAAAAATAATGCAACAAACATGAAAAACTCATAAATACTCATCCGATCAACAAGACACTTCAACGTCACTTGGCCACATAAATCGCAATCCAAACCTAACAAGCACATCTCAAATATAACTGGATAGGAAAAGAGGAAGACGTGAGAGAACTGTCAGACAAGCAAAATAGGCACACCGCCCAACCAATACTATACTACGGATCGAATCCACAAGGAAGAAGCAAGACACATGCAACAACCACAACAAATCGTACCTTGATATGACCTCACCGCGGCGCATAGTCCGGCACCAGCACACCTATTCACAAAGAACACCAGGTCATCATCCTCCACTCGAAATCACGAGTAAGATAAACATCTCAGCAACTAAAACATCCTACTAACTCAACCTCGCATAACCATAACCACAACACGCAACAACTTCCCATACCTTTAGAGCACCCAAACCACAAGTCGAGCCAAACCATCCGGAGATCACATCAAGTACTACCGTATTAAACTAATAGAAAGTTCAACCAAGTATTATGACCTATAATAGGAACAAAATAAGAACGATAGACATAAGCTTTCACAATAAAATTCTCAAATGGAGTGAACACATGAACAGAGTACAAGAATCACATAACATAACCCCACCTGAACCAAGGTAGAATCAATCTTAACAATAAATGGGACCGGATCGAAGTATTGCAAATGCATCTCTATACTCAACTGAAACCATACTTGTAATGACATTATCCTTTGCCCAACCAGAAAGAGCATAATAATGGGCTCGGCCTCCCTCTATAGGGCGACCTTTACCCGCCTGACCTCCACCCCTAGCTGGTGGGAAGGTATAGTAGCAGCTGGAGCAGAAATCATAGCATGAATAGCCAGTTGTGACACATCTGTATGGAGTCTGGGACAATCTCTCACCATGTGGCTTCTGTCACGCCACGAACCTGGGGGGCGAGACCAGCACTTGGTGCCTAACCTATCCTTGTGTACCAACTTGCGACTAAGGGACTCTGAACATATAATATCATACTTTGGCCATGTGCCACATTACAAGATAATTTGCGAACGCTGACTAAACATCAGTATAAAGCTGAGCCGACAAGGCCGTCATAACTACTATAGATGGCAAACTAACAAAATATACATACAAGGCCTACTAGCCCAACATACTGCATTAACTGACATGATATGTCTACTAGCCTCTACTAATGGGTGTACTATGATTGGAATAGGGCCCCGGCCTACCCATAACATATATATACATATATACACAAGATGTACATAAAATCTGGACCCGACAACTCCAAATGGTGTGGCGCTTACCAATCTAGCTGAACTCGGGCAACACCTACTGAGGAGGTCTATCAGTTTATCTATCTGAACTTGCATGCATGAAATGTAGCATCCCCGACAAAAGGGACGTCAGTACGAAATAATGTACCGCATATGTAAGGCAACATAATAACTGAAAGATGAAATTGAACTGATAATATAATAGTTGTAAGTAACTAGGCGTCAAAGATAATATGAAGATATGCTTACCTGCTCGTACTGACTCAATTCTCTCAATATAGTAAGTAAAATAGTTGTCCGGCCTTATAAGGCTCGGTATATATATAACTGCTCTACCGTAGTATACTCGCTCATAGTCGCTCGGCCATACTAGGCTCTGTATCTCGGCCAACGGGGCTCGCTCATAGGCGCTCAGCCACAGTAGGCTCGATATATAACTTACAATCTGATCAGAGGTTGCCCAATAGGGGCCTGCCCATCGATTATAACTCGATAGTAATGAAAATACTGTAATACTGTAAATATAGTCTCTGTACTTTCTTGACTGGAAGAAGACAATACTCAATTAAATATGAAGCCTCAATAAGGAGAATACTATAATTTATGAGACTAGGAGAATGTATATAAATTCGGGAGTATGAACTACTCTTTATGACTCATTATCAAACACATGTAATTACAATATCATGACAAAATAAAGAAAGGGCCTAGCCTTAACATACCTAAACCGATTCTCTTAGAATTTGAAATTCACATTTTAAAGAATCAACAACCAACGTTATCTAATTTTGGTATGATAGCAAAGAATTCATTTGTAATGCACACATGAATTCATTTGAAGATATTCACGTTAAGCCTTTAGAAACTCACAATAAGATAGCATCTCACATTTACAAACTCATATTAAGATGGCATCTCATGTTTAAGCCGTTAGAAACTCATAGTAAGATGGCATGTAACATCTTACTATTTGTTAAGAAGTCTTTAGTCGGTGTGGCCCACTTAGTTGATGAGTAAGCCACTTAATCCTCTAAATTTTACACCTATGTAAGACTTAATAGTCACTTTAAGAGTGATAGGGGATGTTGCCACGTTTTGTGGGGTTAAGCCATCCAAAATCTTTAATTATCCAAAGATTTTAATTAATCTCCCACTAAAAATCATTAATTACCCAATTATCCACATGATTAAGAATTATCTCAACTTACTTAAAATACTACTCACTTTTAACTTACCTTGTATACCTTACAATCATGGTCATGTAATACCTTGTATGGCACTAGTCCATACATACCGGGTATTATAGCTCGGACCGTATTTTTATCCCAACTTGTCAAATTTCAACGAAACTCATTTTCTTCGAGTCTCTTATCCTCTCATTGTCACGGATTTACTTATTACTTGTTTGAAATAGCATAATGCTTAAAATTTAAAAATAATCTCATTCCCAAACTTATGTTGATTAACTTACGACGAAACTTTAATGTACGAAAATACGGGATGTAATGTTTCTTTTCTGACCTTTTATCAATTTACTTATGGTGTACTTTCACATACAAAAACATGGGGTGTAACATCATTTCCCCCTTTGGAACATTCGTCCTCGAATGGTGATTGGTGCACTGATAGCTCTTACGAATTGTTTTAATATTGTCCTTGCCATCTAGGCAACTGTTCTGTGAATAAATCGAAAGTCTAAGGAATTCCCCCCTTTAGGTCTCTTTCTCATACCATGAATTGTGGTTAGAATTCTTTCAATCTCATAACTATTGCTACCTTCGGTCATGCAGCCTGTTCGACGTTTTCCTTGTATGTGCGCCTATGCGACTCTTCCCTTCAGGTTTTAGCCAATCTCTAGGCCTCAGTTTTGGGAACATATACAGAACTTGACAAGATGTCCCTTTGGGCATCTATAGATGTACTGAAGTTCTTTGCTCGGTACTTTGGCCAACATACGACTATTGTTGTATCGTGTTTCATAGCCACGATTATCCACCCATGTGACTTTATTGCATCTAGGTAGGTCATACTATATCCTAACTCTTACCTTGGTTTTATTATTATTGAGGTATGCTATCCAATTCCAGGTTACTCTCTTACTCCTCATCATAGATGTATAAATCCAAGTCCTTCAATGCTTCCTTATTATTGTTCATCTAAAGGTTGGAATCCTTATCTCCTCTCGTACGTTGGAACTTTATCCATCTATTGTCCATTCACCTTAACGTTGATCCATAGTCTACCACTGATAACTTGAGCTCTTATGTAATCACTAGGGCTTACGCTGCATCAAGGAACATTTGAAGTAATTTTCCTGATCCACCTGGGGCGATACCATACATTCATAACCGTATTTCATAGCAACCCAATATGATTCACCTTACGTGGGTATTTTAGTCCTGTACAATTCATGAAATCATTACTCAATAGAACGCCCGAACGTCATCTTTCATCTATCACAATTACACCCTCATTCTACTACTAGGGCAACATTCCATTTCTTCTAAATGCTACTAGTCTTAGTCTCATTTGAGTTCATTCAGGCTATACTGAGCTTTCTATAACTTAGAGAAACTATCAACTCTCTTGTTTTCATGGGCTTAATCTTGAGGTCCATTCTCATCACTTTCGCACTTGCCTTTTCTTATACTTACTCCTATCTTCCTAAAACCTTGCCGCTTTACCATTCTTTAGCTTGCGACCTACACATATCTATTTATACTACTCGCAACCTCCCTTCAACTTGCTTGCATCATAGATTTCCTTATGTCATCCTGGAACATCAAGTGAGACATCACATCGTCTCTAACTATTCTTTACTCTCTTAATTAGGATTCTCGATACCTAGAAACCATAGGCCGGTAAAATATGCCACTAACGATGCCGTTATCATTCCTCGATATTGAGTCTCAGCGTCTCTGGCCTTCTATCTATGAACTATTCACAACCTTCTACATTTGAGTATCTCGTACGTTGTTCACCTTTACCTTACATACCTTAAAAATATCGCCTCATATCTTCTATCTCTTTTATGACCTCCCTTCCACATATGTAGAATTCACATCTACAACTTGAAGCTCTATTATAACACTTGCACCTCTTGTGCATACACAATTCGGTGGGAGCTTCATACTGACTTCTTATGAGGTTGGTGCTCTTCTAATTGGCTTTATTGTAGAGCCGTTATAGAATATGGTTGTTGTACTCTCTCTCTTTTATCTATGATATTAAGAGTGATTCTACAATATTCTCATTCATGATGTCTAAAATATTCTGGGTCCAATAATTAGACTCCTGATTTGCTTCATTGATGTAACTCTTTAGTTTCCTCTTCCTTCTGATCAGTCTTTGTGTAGGCTTAAGCTATCTTTCGATATGCGACTCCTGGTATTAGTTATTACTTTAGTCTTTCATAGCCGCTATGGAATATCTGTGATACCATCATCTAACAATTCAATCCCTTGTCTATGACCAAGACTCAAATCTTTCTTTTAACTTGTACTAGAGTCTTCTATAGCTGTATGATTGTCAACATATATGCTGCATGGATAATAATCAAAAATCTAAAGTGCATTCATAATGTAACTCACTATGGATCACTGATCGAATAATTCCTTTCGTTCCTTCTCATCTTTTTTTAAATGTAAGCAATTACTTTTCCTGGTCGTTTTGCCACTTGTTGCATGCATACTTAGCTTATCTCAGTTCCCACGCATGCTGAAATTTTCATGATGCCGACTATTACTAAGTCCCTAGTTCATGTTTAGTTTATCTTGTTCATCAGTTCATGCTGATTTCTTATTACTCTGGGTCTAATATTTTTATTTGGTAGTCGCATTGGAGTCACGAACTTATTTCTCGAAATGAGGATATGACTTTATGGCCTATACTCTTTTGTTGTCTCCAGGCCTGTCACCTCTCGTCTTTTCCTTCACTTGACTATAGACTCTATAATACTGTCATTTTATTGATCTACCGTTGTCATCCATGTATAACATCTTACTCACAATGCTTCATTAATCCTCTACTTATTTCCCTGCTAACATTTCTGTCTATTACTTTATTCTGAAAACTTCAACAAGATATTCTTTTGCTTTTATGTCCCCTTGCTCCATCTACTAGCTCTTCAGGTTGCCTAACATTCTCCCTCTATTAGGGACGGGAGCTATACTAAGGTAATATTTATCCCTTTAAGGCTTCCAGTGCCTGTCTTTGCAGTACTCATATCTAGATGTACTATTTTAGAGTGCACCATCTGGGTGTCTCACAAGGAGATCTATTAGTACATTCGCAATATCCTTCGGAATGTCAGTTAACGCTAACAATCCATCCAACATTTTGGGTTACTTTAACCCCAGATGGATCCTGATATCCCGTCTTTCTTTTAAACTATATCTGGTGGCTCCTATGGAGCATAACTGAGATAGGTGTGACTAATTGTACATACCTCTGTTATAATTGAAGGTAACTCAAAAATGCATATATTTCTCTACTTGAATTGTAAATACTGTTAATCTTCATTAACTGGGTACCTCGTACCCTTCTCCACCTTACTTATTTTACTTACTGAAACTTGTGTCTACATTCAGATTCTCTTATTCCTTTTTACCGTAAGAGTGGTTAGACATTCTTGCCTTGGGGATCCTTATCAAGAAGCTTACACGTCTTAGTACACACATGATCTGCTGAATACCTCATATTTATTCATCATAAGCATGATGCAAAAAATCGAGTTCCTTTGACTCAACTCTTCCACAGCTATATCTCTTACCAATCGTCTTCCTGGATGCAGGAATCATCTTATTATGAATAAGATAGAGTTTAGGAAATTGAGTTCTTACAACTGAGCTCTACCACACGATCTAGAGTAAAAAAGAAAGAGTGACAATCCTAAATGCCATGTAGCCTCCTGCTTATAAGTATGGTGCACAACACACCCATAAACAAGATTCTACTAGACACAGCTTGTAGACTCCCTAAGACAGACCTGCTCCGATACCACTTCTGTCACGCCCCGAACCTAGACGGTGAGACTGGTACTCGGTGCGTCACCTATCCTTCCATACCAACTTGCGACTAAGGGACTCTAAACATATAATGTCATATTTTGGCCATGGGCCACATTGCAAGACAATTTTCAAACGCTGACTAAACATCAATATAAAGATGGGACGACAAGGCTGTCATAACTAGTACAACTGGCAAACCAACAAAATATACATACAAGGCATACTAGCCCAACATACTGCACTAACTGACATGATATGTCTACAAGCCTCTACTGATGGATACACTGTGATCGGAACAGGGCCCCGGCCTATCCATAACATATATATACATATATACACAAGATGTATATAAAACCCTAGAGTTGGCAACTCCAAAGGACGTGGAGCTTACCGATCAAGATGAACTCGGGCAACACCTATCGAGGAAGTCTATCCGTTTGTCTGTCTCAAACTGCACGCATGAAATGCAACATCCCCAGCAGAAGGGACGTTAGTATGAAATAATGTACCAAGTATGTAAGGCAATAAAATAACTAAAAGCTGAAACTGAACTGATAATATTATAATTGTAAGTAACTGGCAGTCAAAGATAATCTGAAGATATGCTTACCTGCTGATATTGACTCAACTCTCTCAATATAGTAAGTAAAATAGTTGTCCGGCCTTTTAAGGCTCGGTATATATATAACGGTTATGCCGTAGTAGGCCCGCTCATAGGCGCTCGACCATACTTGGCTCTTTATCTCGGCCAACTGGGCTCGCTCATAGGCGCTCGGCCACAGTAGGCTCGGTATATAACTTACCATCTGATCGGAGATTGCCCAATAGGGGTCTTCCCATCGATTATAGCTCGATGATAATGAAAATACTGTAATACTGTAAATATAGTCTCTATACTCTCTTTATCGGAAGAAGACAATATGCAACTAAATATGTAGTCCCCGATAAGGAGAATACTGTTATTTATGAGACTAGGATAATGTATATAAATTCGAGAGTATGAATTTCTCTTTATGACTCATTATCAAACACATGTAATTATGAGATCATGCCAAAGTGAAGAAAGGGCTTAGCCTTAACATACATGAACCGATTCTCTTAGAATTTGCAATTCACGTTTTAAAGAATCAACAAACAACGTTATCTAATTTCGGTATGGAATTGTTTTGCTCTTTGAAGAACTCACGACCAGCCACTTTCTATAACAGATTCAAATGATTTGTAATGCACACATGAATTCATTTGAAGCAATTCATGTTAAGCCTTTAGAAACTCACAATAAGATAGCATCTCACGTTTAGAAACTCATAGTAAGATGGCATGTAACATCTTACTAATTATTAAAACGTCTTTAGTGGGTGTGGCCCACTTAGTTGATGAGTAAGCCACTTAATCCTCTAAAGTTGCCACCTATGTAAGAATTAATAGTCACTTTAAGAGTGATAGGTGATGCTGCCACGTTTTTGTAGGGTTAAGCCATCCAAAATCTTTAATTATCCAAATATTTTAATTAATCTCCCACTAAAAATTATTAATTACCCAATTATTCACATAATTAAGAATGATCTCAACTTACTTAAAATACTAATTACTTTAACTTACCTTGTACACCTTACTGTGATGATCATGTAGTACCTTGTATGGTACTAGTTCATAAATACCGGGTAATATACCTCAGACCGTATTTTATCCCAAATTGTCAAATTTCAACGAAACTCATTTTCTTGAATTCACTTATCCTCTCACCGTCACAGATTTACTTATTACTTATTTGAAATAGCATAATGCATAAAATCTCAAAATAGTCTCATTCCCGAACTTATGTCGATTAACTTACGACGAAACTTTAACGTACAAAAATATGGGATGTAACGTCTCATTTATGAGCTTTTATCAATTTACTTATGGCGTACTTTTACGTACGAAAACATGGGGTGTACCACTGGTATCTCTACACTCAAAGCAACTTCTCTATAGATGTGGCAGTGGAACCTGTCCGGTACAGGTACTCTGAGACCCATGGCTATCTGAAACACCGCGTGAAGCCTGAAGTGCAAACTGAACTGGCTGACCCACAAAACCTCTAACATGACGTACCCTGCCTCAAAATATGGATCAGTAGATCCTCCCGGTCCACAAGTACTCTCATCCTCCCGTACCTCTCTCTCCTGATCCTGTATGCCCTCTAATCGGCGAGCGATCTCTACTACATGCTGAAACGGAACATCTATCTCCAACTCCCAAGCTATGCTGAATAGGATACCATAACAGAGCCGCTCAATGAACCCGTGGACTCGCTCTCTAAATGTAGAAACCAAATTAGGTGCGTGCCTGGACAAATCACTGAATCTAATAGCATAATCTGACAGTGACATGGTACCCTGACACAGCTATTCGAATTCCACGCGCCATGCAGCCCAAAGGGTCTGGGGAACAAACTCTCTCAAGAATATCTTTGAAAACTGAGTCCATAAAAGTGAAGATGTATCAAATGGGCTACACACCTCGTAAAACCGCCACCACCGATACAATTCTCCCAAAAGCTGGAATGTAGTAAAAGCAACCCCACTCGCCTCCACAATACCCATGATGAGGAGAATACGGCGGCACTCCTCGAGAAACCCATGTTCATCCTCTGAAGCCAAACAACTAAAAGTAGGAGGGTGATACTTCTTGAACCTCCCAAGTCTAAGCTGCTCCTCCTCAGATGTTGCTGTCCTAACTGCAGGCTGAACCGATACAATAAGCTGTGTTGGAATGACAACTGGAACCTGACCAACATGGACTCGATGCTTTAGAGTACCGTGTCATGCCCCAAAATCGAGAGCGCATCCGGCGCTCAACCGAGTGAACCCGACCGTGCAAGCTTGTAAGATTTCTTTCTACCCAAACTCATCTACGAATGGAGATAATATATATTTTCCTTAATTTGATAAAAAGTTGTTCACATCCGCAATACGAATTCATTACCAATAGTTTTAATTTCACACACATTTTTCCTAATCTAAAGTGGAAATAGTAATTCAAACACAACATAACGAGTTTGACTTCCCCGGCACTAATATACAACCCACACTATGTCTATGGAGCCCTTATAGATAAAGAAGAGTGCAATAATAATGCCGGCAACAAGACCCGGCTATACCTCAAACAAAATACATAAAGTACAAAAGATGCATGACCCCAGGATGAAGTGGGGCTCACCAAGTCAGCTGGGAAGAAGGTGTACTGCTATCACTGATCAATATATCTTGTTGTGGAACCACCTGCAATCATTTAAAGATGCAGTTCACCCGGCAAAAGGGACATTAGTACCGTCGAATAGTACTAGTATGTATAACTAAACACCCTCTCGATAGAATGACAAATAATACAAACAGGAATATCATAATATCAATGAAAGTCGTAATCAACATCAAAACTCAATTTAGGATCAAGACAGTATTCAAATTAATTTCTATATCTCACATTGGTAGAGTTTTAGCATTGATATTCCATTGTTCACACTACAATTATTCACAATACCAATACCATCGTACTCTTAGCATGGAGTCCGATCATGAGCCAATCGGCTAGGCTATCTCATTAGAGACATCAACCACAATTACTTTCAGTATTACTACCACCGTCTTTAACATAGAGTTCGATCACATCCCGATCAACTAGACTACCCATTAGGGACATCTACCATAATCACAATTTCAATTACAATTTCCAGCACAATCATCACCATGTGTGCGATATGGTGTCCGATCACGACATGATAAGCTAGGCTGTCTTATTCGAGACATCAACCTTTTTGTATCAATCATCGCATAATATACTTCTTTCACATCTTTTTATTTCATTGGCACTAGTGGCCATAATTATAAAATCATTCTTGGCACGTTGGTCATATTTAGTATTTCATGCTCACCTTTTCACTTTCAAACATCAACATCATTAATACCAGCAATAACAAATCAAATCAAGGTGTGTAGTACACATGTGATAAGTTAAAAGTCTATGGTACATAGAGATATTTCATAAAATATGGTATAATCCCTTTCGTTTGATTTTGACTTGAAGTCGAAACATTATTAATGCACAACCCATACTTGGACACATCCTTAATTGATAACATAACATGAATAAAGTATTTAGGATACTTATTGAACATATAACTCTCAACCCAATCTTACTCGGAATAGCCAATTTTATAATAAACCACTCGGGATTCAATTCTAAGAGAAGAGTTTAGCCAACATACCTCAATCGAGCTTCCTTAAACTCTAAAATGTTCCAGAATTCTTAGCAACTTCAATCTGTTATAGAAATATAAAAAATTGAATCAGAATTAGGAAGATGCTCAAGGTTATAGCTCATTCGAACATTTTATCGAACACTAGGTGTGCATTAAGGTTTTAAGGTCCTTTTATGGAGGATTCCATCATCCCACAATCCAATCTTTACCATTTTTAGCTCAAACATCTTCCTACACCCTTTGATAATACATGCATATAAAATAAACAACTCTCATGCCTAAATATTATCTTACTAATTACCCATTTCTAGAAAAAATTCAAATTGAGGGTTAGGGTATAGAATCTTACCTCTAGGATGATGACCTAGTGAGTTTCCCTTCTTGATCTTTCAAAACTTGAGCAAGAATTGAAGAACAATTATTGAAGAACACCTTCTCACTCTAGGGAACTCTCTCTCACACTAAAATGTTATATTATAGCTCATAAAAGGCCTAAATAGTGTATTTAACGAAGTAGGGTCGGTTTTAAAAACCCAAAAATGGAGCTCCGAAACAAGGTCTGCGATATCATAATCGATATGCAGACCACATATCGGTCACATAATTAGTCCAAAATTTGGCAAATATTTGTCTGTGTACATCGTCACTATGCGGCCCGCAGACCTGTTCTGCGGTCACATAATGGACCGCAAAATAGTTAGCGGTCGCATAATCACCGCATAATTGCATCCAAACTGACCCTCTCCTGCCTCATTCCTATGGACAATATGCGGCCTGCAGAGTGATTCTGTTAAACCCATAAATGCATTTTTCTACCAAATATTTTCCATTATTTTCACGTGCATTGTTAAACCCAAAAAGGTTCGAGCCGCGGCACGACATTATTTTCGATAATCATCAACACGTAAAACCAATTTGGTACAATGAAACATTATTTTCTTTTGCAAATTTTACGGGGCCTTACATTCTCCCCCACTTAGGATCATTCGTCCTCAAATGAGGGTTAAAATCTGTTATTAGCATCCTATGCAACTCAGTTTTCATACCACACACCAGCAGCCCCAAATTTGACTAACTCTCTATATTTCCAAACTTTTCGCCAGAGTTTTCCGTGTAACTAGGCCTATCCACCTGTCAGAGAGCCTCAGAAACACATCCTTAAAACATATACATAATCCAACAACGTAACATAACACAAAACAACACCAATTGTGGCCTCACAAGCAATTATATTACCAGAACAGAACACTCTTAACATCAAATGTACAAATCATACATAATACATAGAAAGTATCTCTTAGCATTTTCATAAGGCACAACTCATAAATACATGGTTATTCAAATAAATAAGGATAATTTTTCTTTATTTCTTCCTCGGCATCCCAAGTCGCCTCTTCAACCTGTTGGTTTCGCCATAGCACTTTCACGCATGCAATTTCTTTATTTCTCAACTTTCGGACTTGCCGATCAGTAATAGAAACCAGAATCTCTTCTTAAGTCAATTTCTCATTTACCTCAATAGTCTCAACCAAAACAATGAGTGTCGGATCTCCAAATACTTTCTTCAATATAGACACATGGAATACTGGGTGTACTAATGACATCTCAGGTGGTAGCTCATGCTTGTATGCCACCTCATCAATCCTCTGAATGATTTTGTTCGGTCCGACATACCTCGGACTCAATTTTCATTTCTTACCAAATCGCATTACACCCTTCATGGGGGAAACTATCAAGAATACCCAATCATCTTCTTTGAACTCCAAATCCATACAACAAACATCCGAATAGGATTTCTGATGACTCTGAGCAGTCCTCAACCGCTCTTTAATGATTTTAACTTTTTCCATAGCTTGATGCACGAGGACTGGCCCTATCAGCTATGCTTCCCAAATTTCGAACCACCTAATGGGATATCTACATCTCCTACCATATAAAGCCTCGAACGGTGCCATCTGAATGCTAGCATGATAGCTATTTTTGTATGCAAATTCTACGAGTGGTAAATGATCATCTCATCTACCTTTGAAGTCTAGAACACAAGCGCGCAACATATCCTCAAGCGTCTGAATAGTCCGCTCTGCCTACCCGTCAGTATGTGGGTGAAAGGGTGTACTAAGATTCACCTGAGTACCCAAACCTTGCTTAACTATCTTCCAAAAATTAGCAGAGAAATTTGCTCTCCGATCAGAAATGATGGAAACTAAGGTGCCATGCAACCTGACTATTTCTTGGATATACAACTGAGCATACTACTCCGTTGTGTCAGTATACTTAACCGGAAAAAAGTGTGCTGACTTCGTGAGACCATCCACGTTTGGAATACATAGTCTCCCTTGGTACCTTAGTGTACCATCATCCATGCCAAGAGAAAAGGCCATGGTCTTTTGTTTATGAATCCCCTCTTTCAATTGCACCAACAATGGATCGTTGTATTGCTTCTCTTTGACTTCCACAACAAGCGATGATTCAACCCTATTTTGCACAATTACCCCTCCTTCACTAGAGTATGCAAGACGAACACCTAAACTATCCAATCGGTGAATTTCCTTGGCCAATGGCCTTTGATATGTCTCCAAGTGAGCCAAACTACCTATAGATTTATGGCTAAGAACATCTGCCACAACAATGGCCTTCCCGGATGATATAGAATATCAATGTAGGAGTCCTTGAGTAACTCAAGCCATCTTCTCTGCCTCAGATTCAATTCCTTTTTCTTGAAATTATATTGCAGGCTCTTATGGTACGTGGATATATCCACATGGACCCCATATAAATAGTGATGCCAAATTTTCAATGCAAATACCACTAACGCATGTTCTAAATCATGTGTTGGATAGTTCTTTTCATGATTCTTGAGTTTCCTAGAAGCATAAGCTATAACTTTGCCATGTTGCATTAATACACATCCAAGCCCGATTCTTGATGCGTCACAATATACCACAAATACATATATACCCTCTGGTAGAGTCAACACCGGTCTGTAGTTAATCCTGCTTTCAATTCCTGGAAAGTCCTTTCACATGCATCAGACCATTGGAACTTAACTGCCTTCTGCGTCAATTTAGTCAACGGAGAGGCAAGGGCAGAAAACCCCTCCACATACTTTTTGTAATATCCAGCTAAGCATAAAAAACTAGCAATCTCTGTTGGAGTTGTAGGCCTCGGCCAATTCTTCACAGCTGAAATTTTCTGAGGATCAACCTTAATTCCCTCAATAGAGACTACATGACCCAAGAATATGACCGACTCTAGCCAAAATTCACACTTTGAAAACTTTGCAGATAACTGGTGCTGATGTAGGTTTTTCAGAACTACCCTGAGATGATCGGCATGGTCTTCTCGACTTCGTGAATATACAAGAATATCGTCAAAAACACTATCACAAAAGAGTCGAGGAATGACTTAAAAACTCAATTCATAAGATCCATGAAATATGCTGGGGTATTTGTTATCCTAAAAGAAATCACCAAAAATTCAAAATGACCAAACCTGGTTCTAAAAGCTATTTTCCGAACATCCTGCTCCCTGATCTTCAATTGGTGATACCCGGATCGTAAATCAATTTTGGAGAAGTACTTAGCACCTTGCAATTGGTCAAACAAGTCATATATCCTTGGTAGTGGGTACTTATTCTTGATTGTGACCTTGTTAAGCTACCGATAGTCAACACACATTCTCAGTGACCTATATTTCTTTCTTACAAAAAGGACCGGTGCGCCCCAAGGTGATACACTTAGCCGAATAAAACCCTTTTCTAACAAATCTCTCAATTTTTCTTTTAGCTCTTTTAATTCTGCCGATGCCATTCTATTGGGTGGAATAGATATAGGATGCGTGTCTTGCATCACATCAATCCCAAAATCAATCTCCCTGTCTGGTGGGATCCCAGGGAGTTCATCCGGAAATACTCCCGGAAGTTCATTCACAACAAGCACGGACTCAAGTGTAGGTTCCTCAACATCGGTGTCTTTAACCATGACCAATATGCGGATCGCATATCGTCACATAATTAGTCCAAAATTTGGCAAACATCTGTTTGTGTTTGCGGCCACTATGCGGCCCGCAGACCTATTCTGCGGTCGCATAATGGACTGTATAATAGTTATGCGGTCGCATAGTCACCGCATAATTGCATCCAAACTGACCCTCTCCTGCCTCACTTCTGCAGTGGCATAATGGACCACAAAAATGCATTTTTCTGCCAAAAATATTCCTTTACTTTCCCGTGCATTGTTCAACCCAAAATAATTTTCCTCAACAGGTAAAACCAATTTGGCACCACGAAACATTATTTCCTTTTGCAAACTTTTACGGGGCCTTACATACAGGCAGCGGGAGTCTGAACTCGTCCCCCAGTTTGTGAAGTAGTTGGTGAAACCGGAATCAATCCCACCTGAACCAATAAACCAAACATGCTCAGGAACTACGCTATAGTCTCCTGAAGTTCCAAGGTAGCAACAGGTGCCTCCGGTCCCTGTCCTCCAATCAGAGCTACTGGTGGATCCTCAACTAATGCTCTAGCAGGTGCTCTAGCTGTAGCACGTGCTCTAGCTGTAGCACATGCTCTAGCTGTAGCACGTGCTCCTCCTCGGCCGTTGCTTCTGTCTCGATCCCAAGCCCTAGCAACGCCAACTCTAGGGGCAGTGTTATCAGTAACTGCAGCTCGTGTTCTAACCATCTGTGAGAGAATATAATGACAAAGGCTCAAGCTCTGAAATCAATAAAATCGCACAATATGAATGAAAGAAGTGAAGTTTTCGTAATTGTTTTGTAGCCTCTAGAAGATAAGTATAAACGTCACTGTACCGATCCGCAAGACTGTACGATACTCGCTTATGACTCATAGCACCTATGAACCTAGATCTCTAATATAACCTTGCCACGATCCCAATTACCCTCCGTAGGAATCGTGATGGCACCTAGTCTCTAAGACTAGGTAAGCTTGACACTTACCGCACTAATAACTGATTTTAACCAATTAACTATTAAGCGTGAAACAGAAATTTCTTTAATAAGCCAAGAATCCCAAGTACATTACAATATCCCAAAACCGGTAGTACAAGTCATATGCTCTATTGAGTTCACTATGAAATTTTTACGAATAACTGTTCCGAAATAGATATATAATTGTACAAAATAACTTCAGAATGTGACGTTGAGGCCTGCGAATGCGATGGCAGGTATACCTTGAGTCTCCACAGCAATGCCCGATCAGCTAGCTAATGACCAACAAACTCTGAAGTACTTGGATCTGCACAAATATGTGCAAAAACCGTAGTATGAGTACACCACATCGGTACCCAGTAAGTATCAAGACTAACCTCGGTAGAGTAGTGACGAGGAATAGTCAAGACACCTATTAGACATAATAACCTATTCAAGTATGAATATAAAACTAACAGAGAATAATATCAATATTAAGCTTGGCATGGTAGAAACGACAACAATACTTGCATTAGAAAACTAGAAACAACAATTAACAACAAGGAACAAACATGTAATAATGTCGTACAATAAGCATAATACAGTTTAAGTCCAGTGAAACCAAGTAACAACTCAATAAGTACAATCTATTTCACACAAAAATTATTCAAGAATTTCCCTGAAGTACCACACCTCATAATCACAAATCACGGGTCCCAATTCACGATCCCTAATAATATGGCATCTCCTGCCCATATTACAAATCACAACTGCACGGACAACTCTCGTGCTGCATAGACAACTCATTGTGCCAATACCATTAATACCTCATATCTGTACTGATAACTCACGTGCTAAGGGAGTGACAATATCTCATATCCGCACGGAAAAATTATGTGCCAGCAATAAAAATAGCTCATATATGCACGGACAACCCACGCGCCTATAGTACAACTCTCACACATAAGGAAAGTGAATGAGATTACATGTAAATGATCAATAGACATCATGGTTCATCTTCTTAAATATGAGTGATTCATTGTGTTTATGCTTGTGCAAGTGTTGTATCACAACTCGAGTCCACAGGTAAGAGCAGAGACAACGAATGACACATAGGAAACAACACAACAAAACGTAAACATACATAACTCACACAAGGTAGGCACGCCACTACACAAATATCATCAATAACAATTCCCCCAGGCCATCACAAATCATCCTCGACATAGTCCCTCGTGTTTGGCCACATGCACAACAATAAAGTAAATGCCTTCCTTGTCTCGTCACACGCACATAATAATATTCATGCCTTGTATCGCCACATGCACAAACCCACATATATATATATAGCCCGCCTTGTCACGCTGTATGTCCAAATATCAATAATAACAAAAGAACAGACAACTCACGTGTGAATACGCCGACAATACTTTCAATCGTATCATGTGTGCCAAAAACATAACGACACAATATAACAACTCGTACCACATGTGCCCATATTCCACTATATTTCCTCAAAACAATTCCAATACCACAACCACACATAGTCGTTGCCTCAACAACACTAAGTACAACAACAACAATAACACAAGAGTATGAAAAGTAAATCAACACAAGAGTTACAAAAAAAAAGAAACGGAAGAACGGGCTCACAATGAAAGACATGACAAGTAATAATGGTTTCAACAAGAATAATTCAACATGAGAGAGATACTGTGTAACAACGATGTCAAATAAGAGTAACTCAAGAATATAGGAGATAAAATGTAATAATGATTCCCAATAAGAATGAATCAATGATAAGAGAGATAACATGTAACAATGATTCCAATTAAGAACAAGTCAACAATGGAAGAGATAACAATAACTTCTATTAAGGATAATCAACTATGGAAGAGATACATGGCAATGAAAGAGGTAACAATTTAAATTAAGGCATATAAGAGTATATTTGAAAATAAAGGGGTGGAACATGTGCTAATCAACTTCAAATAAGACATGTAAAGGTAAATTTAGGAATGAGGGATTTAACATGATAAGACAACTTCATTTTAATGTCCATACCAACCTAAGAGTCTAAACCGATCAATTTACACATATAAGTTGTGCACACACTCGTCACCACGTGTACACATCCTTCACGTATTTTAAATAGTACAAACAATCAATCCATACGAGGTAGTTCACCCACATTATGTTGGCAAGAAACTTACCTCAAGAGCCCTTAATCAACACTATAAAATTCACTCTGCTCATCTCAAATCTAACAAAAATCGACTCAATAACATCAAATAATGCAAGAATAATCAATTCCAAATATTAAAACTTTGATCTTTACATTATTGCTCAAAAGTCAACAAATGTCAACCATAGGCGTCCCCGATCAAAACCTAGGTACAATGGTAGATTCCAACTACCCATGACTCCATGAGTTCATATGTATGATTAGTTTCAAAATTCGAGTCTAAATCGACTATCAAAATTAAAATTCTTATTTTTCGAAAACATGACAAAGTTTGACAAATTTTTACTGTGATTCACATGATTTTCATGTTAAAATCCAAGATATATTGATGGAGTATGATTAGAAATAGATCAGGATCACTTACCCAAAGTTTGTAAATGAAAATCACTCTTCACAATCACCTCCTACCGAGTCTAGTGTTCTAAAATATGAAAATTAGACTTAAATCCCGTCCCTCAGCCTTTTGTCCAGTCGCAGGTGTCGCAAATGCGAAGAAACAATCACAAAAGTGAAGCCCTCCTATTCCTGATGTCATTGGAATTGCGAACATGGACACATCGCAAATGCGACCAAAAAGATCGCAAATGAGAACCAGCTACCAAGGCCAACCCATTTCAAATGTGATCATTGGGATCTCAAATGCGAACTTAGCAAACCTTGCCTAATACCACAAATGCGAGACTAGAGGCATCTGATCACTCTAGCAATTCCCAAACTCTTCCAAACAATGCAAAACGCTCCGAAACTCACCAGAGCCCTCGGGGCTCCAAACAAAATATCAACACAAGTATAAAAACATAACAAGAACTCACTTGCGCGATCAATTCATAAAAATAACATCTGAACTCATAAACCGGACCACCAAAACACATGTAATCAACATGAAACTCAAGAACGTCTAAAAACAAAATCGCACGTCTGATTCCTATCAAATCAAATTGGAATGACGCCAAACTTTGTGGAAAAGTTCCAAATGACAAAACAGACTTATTCCAAGTTCCGATATAGAAATCCAAACATGATAGCTAGGAATTCAACCTACGGTCAAACTTACAAAAATTCTATGCCTTTAAATTGCCAACTTTCAGCAAAACAACACAAATCAACCTACGGACCTCCGAAATCGATTCCGGGCATACGCCCAAGTCAAAATGATTGGTTGGGTCATTATATTCTCCCCCTCTTAAACAAATGTTCATCCTCAAACATGCCAAGAGACTTTCCCAATCTATCAAATCACTGTATAAAATCATCATGCACATATATGTGGGTGATCCCAAGTCACCCAAAACCACATGAAACTGACAATACCATCTCAATTGCAGATTATTCCATCCCCTCATGCCGATAATCCTTAGAATCAAATTTCAACATCTACCAAGTGCCATATTATCAGACAAACACACCCAAACGGATGAGCCGCGACAGGCACTCGGTGCCTAACTCAACTGAGTAACAATGTAACGCCCCAAAATCGAGGAGCGCGACCAGTGCTCAACTGAGTGAACCCGGCCGAGCAAGCGTGTTAGATTTCCTTCTACTCAAAATCATCCATGAATAAGGATAATACATATTTTCGTCAATTAGACAATAAGGTGATCATGTCTACAATACCAATTCATTACCATTAGTTACTTCATTAATATGTCTCAAAACACAGACACACACACCTTCATGGTTCAAAGTGGAACAAGTGATTTAATCACAACACAACTTGTTTAACATTCCCAATACCCACACACAACCCACAATATGTCTACAGAGCTTCTAGAATACCAAAGAGTACAATGATAGTGCCGATAACTAGGCTCTAGCTATACCTAAAAAATACGATAACATGTACGAAACAAAAGATGCACAAACCCGGAATGAGATGGGGCTCACCAAGGCAGTTGGAAAGAATGAGCACCTCTATCACTGGTCAGTATCCTCCGCTGTGAAACCACCTGAATCCATTAAAGATGCAGCGTCCCCAGCAAAAGGGACGTTAGTACATGTCTAATAGTACTAGTATGAAAACCAAACACCAATTTAAGAACTCGAAAATACAATATGAATATGATGAACCAGGGCGACAATATAAAAGCATAGATAGTCGTTTAAACCAAAGCAAGCTTATCAAGAGCTGCCACTAACATTTATAGAATATCAGATGAGATCCTTTGTAACCACTTTCACACAAAGCGGCTCTGCCGCCTCACCCCAATGTATGCTGGTAGAGATGTAACCACAATACCAAAACTCTACTCAAGCGGCCCTGCCGCCTCACCCTAATGTATACGGGTGGAGGTGTAAACACAATACCCATTTTCACACAAAGTGGCCCCGCCGCCTCACCCTAATATATGCGGGTGGAAATACATCAACGATACCAATACCTACTCAAAGCGGCCATGCCGCCTCACCCCATATATATATATATATATATATATATATATATATATATATATATATATATATATATATATATATATATATATATATATATATATATATATATATATATATATATATATATAGTGCAACAACAATAAACAAAGCGGCATTGCCTCCTCACCCCAATGTATGCGAGTGGAGGTGTAATACCAATCATAATCTCTTCACAATTTAGCATAAACATTTCAACATAAATCACGGCATGGAATCATAACATGTAGATACACATTCCATAGTTTGGAACACATCCTCAATTTATAACATAATGTGATAAGACCATTTGAAACACGAATTTAACATATATCATTATCACAAAACTTATTCGGAATACTCGATTTGTAATAAATATCTTGGAACTTACAAGGATCTTGGGGTTCCAATTCTTAAAGAAGATCTTAGCCAACATACCTCAATTGGGCTTCTTTAAACTCTAAAATGTTCTTTAATTCTTAGCAACTTCAATCTATTTTAGTAATATAACAAGTTGAACCAAAATTAGGAAGAAGATCATGGTTCTAGCTCATTTAAGTATTTTATCAAACACTAGGTGTGCATTAAGGGTTCAAGGTCATTTTATGGAGGATTCCATCATCCCACAACCCATTCTTTACCATGTTTTTTTAAAATCTTCCTACGCCCTTTGATAACACATGCAAGCAAAATAAACAACTCCCATACCCAAGAATTGTCTTGCTAGTTACCCAATTCTAGGAAAAATTTAAAATTGAGGGTTACGGTGTAGAATCTTACCTTTAGGATGAAGACCTTGTGGGTTTTCGTTGTTAATCTTCCAATATTTGATGAACGATTGATGAAATTTAGCCCAGGGTTTCCTCTCTCTCTAAAACACTCTCCCTTCTCTCTAAAACATCAGAATATTTGCTCAAAAATGGACATTTGCGTGTATTTAACTAAGTAGGTTCGGGTTATAAAAACCCAAAAATGAAACTCTGGAAAATGGGTATGCAGTCGCATATGCGACCACAGAATGGATATGCGGTCTGTATATCGGCCTCACAATTTGGTGCCAAAAACTAGCAAAAATCTACCTGGGTCTGCGGTAGTTATGCGGCCCGTATACTTGTTCTGTGGTCGCATAAAGCACTGCAGAACTGGTCTGTGCTCGCATAATGCACCATAGACTTTCGCCCAAACCGCCTCGCCCCTGCTTCATTTTGTGACCATTATGCGGTGCGCAGAGTGATTCTGCGGGCGCATAGTGGGCCCCAGAAATGCATTTTTCTTCCTAAATTGTTCCTTCACTTTTCAGTGCATTGTTCAACCCAAAATGTCCTAGCCCAGAAAAATTTCTATAACCCTCAAACTCATAAGAGCAGTTCGGCACCACGAAACATTATTTTTCCTTTGCGAAATTTTAAGGGGCCTTATATTCTCCCCCACTTAGGATAATTCTTCCTCGAAAGAGGGTCAAAATCTATTATTACCATCACACGTGGCCCGACTGTTAATACACACTCACCAGTATTTCAAAATTTGTCTAACTCCCTAAATTTCCAAAAAATTTTCCAAAATCTCCCTTGTAACTGGGCCTATTCACATGTCAGAGATTCCCAGAAACATATCCCAACAACATATAAATAATCCAAAGATGTAACATAACACAAACCTACACCAACTGTGGCCTCACAAGCTATATATTACCAGAAAGGAACACCCTTAATGTCAATTTGTCCAAATGATACATAATTCATGGAAGGTAACCCTTAGAATTTTCATAGAACCCATCTTTATAAATACATGGCTATTCAAACAAATAAGTATACTTTTTCTTCATTTCTTCCTCGGCCTCACAACTGGCCTCTTCAACCTGCTGGTTTTGCCATAACACATTCACGGAGGCAATTTCTTTATTTCTCAACTTTCGGACTTGCCGATCAATAATAGAAACTAGAATCTCTTCGTACGTCAATTTCTCATTAACCTCAATATTCTTAACCGGAACAATGAGTGTCGGGTCTCTTACTACTTTCTTTAACATAGACACATGAAACATCGGGTGCACTAATGACATTTCAAGCGGTAGCTCAAGCTTGTATGCCACCTCACCGATCTTCTGAATGATTCTGTACGGTCCGACATAGCTCAGACTCAATTTCCCTTTCTTACCAAGTCGCATTACACCTTTCATGGGGGGAACTTTCAAGAATACCCAATCATATTCTTTAAACTAAAAATCCTTACGACGAACATCCGAATATGACTTATGATGACTCTGACCAGTCTTCAACCACTCCTTAATTTTCCACAGCCTGATGCACGAGGTCTGGCCCTATAAATTCTTTTTCCCCAATTTCGAACTACCTAATTGGAGATCTACATATCCTTCCATATAAAGTCTCAAATGGTGCCATATGAATTCTAGTATGATAACTATTGTTATAGCCATCTGAATGCTAGTATGATAACTATTATTGTAGGCAAATTTTATGAGTAGCAAATGATCATCCCAGTTGCCTTTGAAATATAGATCATAGAGCAACATATCCTCAAGCGTCCGAATAGTCCGCTCTGCCTGCCCATTAGTCTGCGGGTGAAATGCTGCACTAAGATTCACCTGAGTACCCAAACCTTGCTGAATTTTCTTCAATAATTTAGCAATTATTTGTGCCCCTCGATCAGAAATGATGAAAGCTGGAGTGCCATGCAAGCTGACTATTTCTTTGATATACAACTATGCATACTATTCCACTGTGTCGGTAGCCTTAACCGGAAAAAATGTGCTGATTTTGTGACTCGATCCACAATCACCCAAATTGTGTCAAACTTGCGCGAGGTAATCCGACCAATAAGTCCATATTAATCATTTCCCACTTCCACATTGGAATATCTATGTTCTGTGCCAACCCACAAGACTGTTGGTGTTCGGCCTTTACTTGCTCACAATTCGGACATCTTGTCACATAGTCCGCCACATTCCTCTTCATGTCATTCCACCAATGGACTTCCTTGAGATCATGACACATTTTTGTAGATTCCGGGTGCACGAAATACCTAAAAGTGTGAACCTTGGTCATGATTCTTTCCCGGAGACCATCCACATTTGGATCACATAACCACCCTTGGTACGTTAGCGTACCAACATCCAAGCCGAGAGAAAAAGCCATAGTCTTATGTTTATGAATCCCCTCCTTCAATTGCACCAAAAATAGATCGTTGTATTGCTTCTCTTTGACGTCCACAACAAGTGATGATTCAACCCTATTTTGCACAATTACCCCTCCTTCACTAGAGTCTACAAGACGAGCTCCAAAACTAGCCAATCGGTGAACTTGCTTGGCCAATGGCTTTTGATATGCCTCCAAGTCAGCCAAACTACCCATAGATATTTGGCTAAGAGCATCTGCCACAACATTGGCCTTTCCCGGGTGATACAGGATATCGATGTCGTAATATTTGAGTAACTCAAGCCATCTTCTCTGCCTCAGATTCATCTCCTTCTATTTGAAAATATATTGAAGGCACTTATGGTCCGTGAATATATCCACATGGACCCCATAAAGGCAATGACGCCAAATCGTTAATGCAAATACCTCCGTTGCAAGTTCTAAGTCATGTGTTGGATAATTCTTTTCATGATTCTTGAGTTGCCTAGAAGCATAAGCTAGCACATTTCCCTGTTGCGTTAATACACACCCAAGCCCAATGCTTGAATCATCATAATATACCGCAAATCCATCTGCATCCTCTGGTAAGGTCAACACTGGTGCCGTAGTCAATCTTGATTTCAGTTCATGGAAACTCCTTTCACAAGCATCTGTCCATTGGAATTAAACTGCCTTCTGAGTCAATCTAGTCAATAGAGATGCAAGGGTAGAAAACCCCTCCACACATTTTCTGTAATACCCAACTAATCATAAGAAACTACGAATCTCTATTGGAGTTGTAGTCCTCGGCCAATTCCTCACAGCCACAATCTTTTGAGGATCAACCATAATTCCTTCACTAGAGACTACATGACCCAAGAATGTGACAGATTTAAACCAAAATTCACACTTCGAAAACTTTGCATATAACTTGTGTTGATATAGGGTTTGTAGAACTACCCTGAGATGATCGGCATGGTCCTCTCGATTGCGTGAATATACAAGGATATCGTTAATAAACACTATCACAATGGAGTCAAGAAAAGGCTTGAAGACTCAATTCATAAGATCCATGAAATTCGTTGGGGAATTTGTCAGCCCAAAATACATTACCAAAATTTCAAAGTGCCCATATCGGGATCTAAAAGCTATTTTCGGAAAATCTTGCTCCCTGATCATTAGTTGGTGATATTCGGATTTTAAATCCATCTTGTAGAAGTACCTAGCATCCTGCAATTGGTCAAACATGTCATATAACCTTGGTAGTGGGTATTTATTCTTGATTGTGACCTTGTTAAGCTTCCAATAGTCAATACACATTCTCAGTGACCCATCTTTAATTCTTACAAAAAGGACAGGTGTGCCCAAGGCGACACACTCGGCCGGATAAAACCCTTTTCTAACAAATCTCTCAATTGTTCCTTTATTTCTTTCAATTCTGCCGGTGCCATTCTGTAGGGTGGAATAGATATAGGATATGTGTCTGGTATCACATCAATCCCAAATTCAATCTCCTTGTCTGGTGGGATCCTAGGGAGTTCATCCAGAAAGACTCCCGGAAATTTATTCACAACAGGCACAGACTCAAGTCTAGGTGCGTTAGCATTGCTGTCAGTAACCCCGACCAAATGGTAAATTCACCACTTGTTGATCATTTTCGTGGACTTAAGGTAAGAAATAAGCCTACCCTTCGGCACTACATCATCACCCTTCAACTCAATATCTGGCTCATTTGGAAATTCTAACCTAACAGTCCTGGTTCGACAATCAAGCTTGGAAAAACAAGAATAAAGCCAATCCATCCCCATTATAACATCAAAATCTACCATTCTCAATTCAATAAGATCGGCCACGGTGTCCCGACCACATAACATGACAACAGAATCCCTATAAACCCGTGCGGCCAAAATAGACTCACCAACCGGAGTAGATACAGAGAACGAATCTTGAAGTTGTTCCGCTTCTATCCCAATTTCCATAGCAATATAAGGAGTAACATATGACAAAGCGGAACCAGGATCAATAAGTGTATATACATCATAGGATTGGACAGACAATATACTTGTGACAACATCTGGAGAAGCCTCTGAATCTCGACGCCTCCACATAGCATAAAATCTGTTGGGTCTTCCCGAATTTTGCGCACCACCCTAGCTGCACCACGCCCTGCGGTTGCTGGGGTGCCTTGAGTTGAAAAGTGCTATAAATGTAGTTGCTACAGAATTAGCTGGTTGTGCCGTACCTCTGCCCATATTTTAGCGGGACGAGTGGCAATACCTCTGAATGTGACCCCTCACACCACACCCATACCATACAGGTAGATCCATGAAGCATGACACAAAGTGCATCCTCCCACACTTAGGGCATGGGAGCCTCCGCTGCTGAAACCTTCTAGTGGGCCCTGTTACCCTGACTGGGTCCAGATGACTGTGCACTCATTGATGACTGAGAGAATGATTGAGATGGTCCTGTTGACGCTCCCCTAAATGCTGACCTACTACTACCACCACCGGAAGAACCACCAAAGTTGCCCACGGACCGGTCCTTGCTGCAACTTTGATGCTTCATTCTATTCTTCAATTTGCGGGTCTCTGTGGCTTGAGAAAATGCCACCATCTTACCATAGTTCATATCGGAATTCAAGGAAGTTGTAGCGGCCTCGTTAATAACTAAAGGGCTAAGGCCTTGTACAAACCGATGCACTCTAGCCTCCATTGTGGGCAACATGTGAATAACATACTTGGAAAGGCGCGCAAACTCCATATGATATGCCCACAAATTCATACTACCCTGCTTTAGGCTTTCAAACTCAGCGGCAGGGGCTGCCTTAGTTTCGGCCGGCAAGAAATAATCCATAAAGGCATCGGTGAACTCACCCCACCTTGCTGGAGGGCTTCCCTCCTCATGGGATTCCTTCCACAACTCAAACCAATAATAGGCCACCCTTTTCAGGCGGTAGGAGGCCAAATCAACTCCCTTCGTCTCTGTAGCATGCATAACCCGAAGAGTCTTGTGCATCTCATCAATGAAGTCCTGGGTTCCTCCTCAGGATTAGCACCCGTAAACACTGGAGGATCCAACTGAAGAAACGTGTTCGCCCTGGAACTAGCAGATTCTCCTTGCTGACTGGAAGAAGTAGGCCCAACACTCGATCTCTGGGCGTGAAAAGCCATTATATGTATCAACATTTGTATGGCACCCCTACGATCAACATCAGACACACCAGAATCGTAAGCTGGAGTTGGAGGTGGAACTGGAATATCAGTTGGAGGAACCGTTGCACCTTTAGTAGGTGTAGGGACACGTGCGGTCTGATCAGTTATGGTAGAATCGGGCAGTGTAGTAATAGGGGTAATATCCTCAACCCTCGGGTGCTCACCCGCATCATCAAATATAGGATCAACTGCCACTCCTTGGCTGACATTGTCTCTTTGGCCAGTTCTTACCTTCTTCTTAGGTGCCATGTACCAAAAATTAGAGAAACGCACTAGTTAAAGGAGGAACAATCTTACAATCAGCTTTATCGCACGGTCGAAAACATGAAAGAAAAGTATTATTCCTAAATGCCCAAGTAGTATCCTAATAATAGATGTGGTCGACAACACACCGATAATAAGGATTCTAATAGACACGGCTCTGAGACATCCTAGGACACTTAAAAACCTTATGCTCTGATACCAATAATGTCATGCCCCAAAATCGGGGAGCGCATCCGGGGCTCACCCGGGTGAACCCAGCCGAGCAAGCCTGTTATATTTCCTTCTACCCAAACTCATCCATGAATAAGAATAATACATATTTTCGTTAATTAGACAATAAGGTGATAGTGTCAACAATACCAATTCTTTACCATTAGTTACTCCATTAATAAGTCTCAAAACATACACACACCTGCATGGTTCAAAGTGGAACAAGTGATTTAATCACAACACAACTTGTTTAACATTCCCAATACCCATACACAACCCAGAATATGTCTACAGAGCCTCAAAAATACCAAAGAGTACTATGATAGTGCCGGTAACTAGGCTCAGGCTATACCTCAAAATACGATAACACATACGAAACAAAAGATGTACAACCTCGGAATGATATGGGGCTCACCAAGTCAGCTGGGAAGAATGAGCACTACTATCACTGGTCAATATCATTCGTTGTGGAACCACTTGCATCCATTAAAGATGCAGCGCCCCCGGCAAAAGGGACGTTAGTACAAATCAAATAGTACTAGTATGAAAACCAAACACCAATTTAAGAACTTGGAAATACAATATGAAAATGATGAACTAGGGCGACAATAGAAAAGCATAGATAGCTGTTTAAACCAAAGCAAGCTTATCAAGAGTTGCCACTAACATTTATAGAATTTAAGATTAGATCCGCTGTAACCATTTTCACACAAAGTGGCTCCTCCACCTCACCCCAATGTATGCAGGTGGAGGTGTAAGCACAATATGAAAACACTACTCAAGCGGCCCTACCGCCTCACCCCAATGTATGTAGGTGGAGGTATAAGCACAATACCCATTTTCATATAAAGCGGACCCGCCCCCTCACCCCAATATATATATATGGGTGGTTGTGCAACAAAAAAACCAAAACCATACACAAAGCGATATTGACGCATTACCCCAATGTATGTTGGTGGAGGTGTAATCCCAATCACAATCTCTTCACAATTTAGCATAATAATTTCCACATAAATCACGACATGGAATCATAACATGTAGATACACAATCCATAGTTTGGAACACATCCTCAATTTATAATACAATGTGATAAGACCATTTGAAACACAAATTGAACATATATCTTTGTCACAAAACTTTTTCGGAATACTCGATTTGTAATAAATATCTTGGAACTTACAAGGATCTTGGGGCTCCAATTCTTAAAGAAGAGTTTAGCCAACATACCTCAATTGAGCTTCCTTAAACTCTAAAATATTCCGGAATTCTTAGCAACTTCAATATATTTTAGAAATATAACAAGTTGAACCAAAATTAGGAAGAAGATCATGGTTATAGCTCATTTGAGCATTTTATCAAACACTAGGTGTGCGTTAAGGGTTCAAGATCCTTTAATGTAGGATTACATCATCCCACACCCTATTCTTTAGCATTCTTAGCTCACAATCATCCTACACACTTTGCTAACACATGCAAGCAAAATAAACAACTCCCACACCTAAGAATTATCTTTCTAGTTACCGTATTCTAGTCAAAATTCGAAATTGAGGGTTATGGTGTAGAATTGTACCTTTAGGATGAAGACCTTGTGGGTTATCCTTGTTAATCTTCCAAGATTTGAGAAAGGATTGATGAAAATTAGCCTAGGGTTTCCTTTCTCTCTAAAACACTCTTCCTTCTCTCTAAAACATCATAATCTTTGCTCAAAAAAGGTCTTTTGCGTGTATAAAAGAAGTAGGGTAGGGTTATAAAAACCTAAAAATGAAGCTTCGATGCAGGGTATGCGGTCGCATATGCAACGGTAGAATTGATATGCGGTCTGCATCTCGGCGGCACAATTTGGTGCCAAATCTGGGAAACATCTGCCTGGGTCTGCGGTGCATTATGCGATCGACGACACAATTTGGTGCCAAAAACTGGGAAACATCTACCTGGGTCTGAGGTAGTTATACGACCCGCAAACTTGTTCTGTTGTTGCATAATGCACCGCAGACTTTCCCCCATACTGCCTCACCCCTGCTTCATTCTACGACCATTATGTGGTCCTCACAGTGATTCTGCGGCCGCATAATGGGCCGTAGAAATGCATTTTTCCGCCCCAATTTTTCCTTCACTTTGTAGTGTGTTGTTCAACCCAAAAGGTCCGAGCCCATAAGAATTTTTATAACTCTCAAACACGTAAGCGTATTTCGGCACCACAAAATATTATTTTTCTTTTGCAAATTTTAAGGGGCCTTAGAACCAACATAATGTGTCCTTCTTATCATATTATCATGGGTAAATATGCTGGAAAGGCCGTCATGAGATAACCAGAATGAAACATAAGAGAATACTTGACCCAACATTGAATAGAAACTTATACATGTGACATATGGGCCTATAAGGCCGACATGATCAAAGTTACAAAGGCAGTGTAGCTATTGTCAATTTACGAATGACTCTCTCATTTATATAACAAAAGTAATTTAATTTGTAAAAATAACGGGCAGCATTTCCCCTGATTTTACTGATCCCTCAAGCCTACTATAGGCGAGAGAACAACACAATACAATCAGCAACTCGAAAACATCCTAACTGTAATTCAGGACCTTTTATACAATAAAAATACCAAATAGACCATAGCACACCCAATCAACAAATTATCACGTAGCCTGAAACTGCAATGCCGCGTGACCAGCCCACTACCCTACAACATATGGCAATTCTCCACACCCTTTATCCTTCTAAACTCCATAAATCAGAAGCACAAGAGGCCAACCATAGTGGGCAACAAAACAGTCCGCTAAAAGTGGAATAAATCAAACTCACGGCATCTGATCACCGTCCCGTGAGTTCTAACTAATAGGAAACGCATTTATAAACCTTTGTTTATATTTAAAAGATTAAATACAGCAATTAGGAATTTTTTAACTATGAAGTACCCTCCAAAACTCATACTACAAAGAAAAAGAGAGGTGGTATAATCATACTTACGTTGTAGGGATCGTTCTAATGTTATCGCTTCTTGATTCCGTACCTAGGATGTTAATCTTCTTTGAAACCCTTGTAGAGATCTTAAGGATAGGTTTATGGGGGGTCTATGCTCGTGTTCTATGAAAAATGAAGATAAATACAACTTAATACCTATATATATCAACTTTTAAAAAGTCAAAGAGGTGCTAGCTTGGCACACTTGTATTGGCCCATCTTCAGACGCTCATATCATTTTATCCGGATGTGGTATGAATTAATGGTTAAGAGTGTTTGAAACTACATTCCAATACCTTTAATTTTGTATATAATATGTCCCAAAATACCTTTTATAACACATGAAATGTATTGCTCAAAAAGTTTCACTACAAGGCAAATCCTTAGTCAGTTTTTCCGCAACTTAAATCCAATTTTTTTCAAACATTATATTTTATATCCAAACATCATATATAGTCATATAATGACTTTATTCTCATTTAAATCATGATTAAAATATCTCATATTCATTATACGTAGCCTTGGGATGCATAGGGTGTAACATTTGTGATGACCTTTGTAAACTTTTGTTCCACAACTCGCTTGACTTTAAAACATAATACACCACTATCACACGAATAAAATAACTCATAACATAACCTCATTATTATTTTAAGATCCCTAGTCTCACCCCAAAAGTACATGTTATAATATTCCTAACTTGTTGACTTTCGATGAAACTTATTTTCTTCAGTTTGTCTAGCTTCTATGTCTTTCAACCCTCTTGGTACTTGTTATCCATGATCTAAAAGATTTGTAACCTCCAAGGTAACATGATTAACTTACCTTATGTACTTTAAAAAATGATCTCATTTTTGAGCGTACATCAATTGTCTTATGACGTACTCTTATGTACGAAAACATGGGATGTAACATCATTCCGCCCTTGGAACATCAAGGTAATTGTTCTGTGAATAAATTCTAAGGCCATGGCATTCCCCCCTTTAGGCCTCTTTCTCACAGCATGAATTGTAGTCAGAATCTTTTCAATCTCGTAACTGTTGGTACCTTCTACCATGCAGCCTGTATGACTCTGACCTTGTAAGTGCCTATGTGAATCTTCTCTCCTTTTTCCTCATTCTTTTAACCAATCTCCAGGCCTCACCTTGTGAACATATACAAAACTATAACAAGTTGTCCTTCTGGGCATCTATAAGTACACAAAATTTCTTTGCTCGGTACTTTGTCAAGCTTAGGACTATTGATATGTCTTGTTTTATAGCCTCAATTATCTATGCTTATGGATCTCTACGATAGATCTTACTTGAATTTATTATTACCGAGGTCTACTACCCAACTCCAAGTTACTCTCTCACTGCTTATCCTATATGTATAAATCTAAGTCCTTTATTTCTTCTTCATTACTGTTCATCTTAAGAATGACGGCCTAATCGCATCTTATGCTTTGTAACTTTTATCCATCAATTGTTGATTCATCTTAATTATGATCCATAATCTACCACTGATAACTTGAAACCTCTTACGTAATACATTGTCACTATGGCTCATGTTGCATCGGGGAACATTTGAAGTGATTTGCCCGATCCACCTAGGTACGATACTATACTTCAATAACCGTATTTCATAGCATTCCAATGTGATTCATCATATGGGTTCTAATCCCGTGCAATTCTTTAAATCCCTTTTTCCCAAAATCATTACTCAATCAAAGGCCTAAACATCATCCTCTTATCTATCACCATTACACCCTTATTCTACTACCAGGGAAGTTCATTCAGGCTGTACCGAGCTTTTATAAATTATGGAAGCCTCAACTCTCTTGTTTTGATGGGTTTAATCCCGAGGAATTACGTAATCTCATCATCTTTTCACTCACCTTTTCTTATCCTTACTCCTATCTACCTAAACCCTTGTTGCACTACCATACCTTAGCTTACGACCTACACATATCTATTCATACTACTCGCAACCTTCCTTTCACTTGCTATCACTATTGATTTCCTTTTGTGCCTTTTTAGTTGGCTTTAAACATAAGCAATTACTTTTCCTGGTCGTTCTGCCACTTGTTGCATGAATACATAGCTTATCCCATTGCCCGCGAATACTGGAATTTCCTGTAACTCATATGATCTCAAATATCACCTTTTGATATTTTTTCTTCTTCCTGGTCATTAGCTACAATAGGTGCCACTTTCTTATGGAGTTCATACAATGTTGTTGTGAGACTGTTTTTACAAGACCACTCTTTCTTTATGTCACTATGCTTATGTTGAAGCCTTCATTCTTATTTCCCCAGCTAGTCTTTCTTTGTAGTAATTAATAGAGACCCTTTGACTCCTGTAAAGATGCGAGCTTATTACATCATATACCCGAAAGAATGTTGATGTTATTACTCACCTCTAATTATCCTTAGTTACTTACCTCCATACCCTAGTGCTCGTTGGGTTGCTTCTTAGCTGAAATTATTTGACTGCCTTCCTAGTGGCACCGTCTTTTATTTTCGTAACACTTATACGGTAACTTTAACAACCCCAACTTCCATCTGAATATTTATCAAGGATTACGACGTCATATATGCGAGACTGAATTCACTATGTTGGGGTTCACTACGTTTATCTTGCACAATATGCTAATTTTTCTGTATCCTCTTGTCTATCCATAACTAGGTTCTTCCTGAATCCACTACTAACTACTCATTGGTCCATTCTTATATCTATTTTCTGCGTAATCTCTCTTGGGTTATAACCTTTGTCTTAACTTACCCCTCGCACTGGCTCCTTATGTATCATGTGTTTATTTGCACTTATTTATCAATAACATCTAGTGTTGTAATCCTTACTACTTCTCGCCGGCGTCGTGCTTGCTTAATATTCAGGAGTCGTATCATATCCGTAGGATCTGAAATATGCAATCCCATTCCTTTCGCCTTTCTACCATATTCTTCCTTTACTATTCCATAGTTACCTGAACCACATAACTCCAACTTATTACCATATCAGACTATCTTCCATCTTTAGGGGATTACTAAGTTTTACCTATAAATGTTTTACCTCTTCATCTTTGGTGTATTTTCTCATCTTCACGGATTCTTACTTGCCTTGCGGTAACCCTTATGTACCAAGGATAACTGAATTTCTTATGCAAGAAGGTGACACCTAGTGTAACTAGCACACTTAGTCCCTTAAGCACAACTCCACTCCCAGTGCTTTCTTTAGGGAAGTGTCTTCTTGAATGACCTTTAAAAGTTATTATTTTGTTGTCCATTATATTATTATCCGAATGTAGTCTCAAAACTATCACGATGTCGACTATTATCAACTCCACCGGTCCCTAATTCATGTTCAGTTTTATCTTGTTTACTAGACCATACTAATTTTTGTTACTCTAGGGGGTCTAACCTAGCCTTCTGGTAATCACGTTGGAGTCACCAACTCATATCCCGAAATGAGGATATGACCTTTGGCTTATACTCTTTTATTGTCTCAAGGCCTGTCAACTCTTGTCTTTTCCTTCACTTGACTATAGACTCTATCATCGTGTCATATTTAGATTTACCGTTATCACCCATTTATCAGATCTTACTCGTAATGCTTCATTTACTCTCTTCTTATTCTCCTAGTAATATTTATGTCTATCACTTTATTGTAAAAAATTCAACAAAACATTGTTTCACTTTTAGCTCCCCTTGCTTCATCTCAATGGCTCTTCGGGTCGTCTAACGTTTGTTTTTCCTAGGGGCTGGAGTAACACTAAGGTACATAATTATCCCTTCTAGGATTCCATTACCTATCTTCTGAAATTTCTGAACATTCTAGTATTCGTATCTGACTATTCTGTTCTAGAGTGCACCATCTGGGTGTCTCACAAGGAGTTTTATTACCACGTTTGCACTATCGTTCAGAAAGTTTAGCTAATGATAACAATCCATCCACCATTTTGGGTTACTCTAACGCCAGCTTAATCTTGATATCCAATCATTCTCTTAAACTATATATGATAGCCCCTACAAGTCATAACTGAGATGTGCGTGGCCAATTGTATATATCTCTGTTACTGCTGAAAGTAACTCAGAATACTTATATTTCTCTGGCTGAATTGTAAATACCGATAATCTTCACTAACTAGGTACCTAGTACCCTTCTTCACCTTGCTTCTTTTACTTGTTGAAAATTGTATCTACCTTCTCATTCTCTTATTAATTTATACCATATGGGTGGATAGATATTCATTCCTTAGGGTTCCTTATCAACGGAAATCATCAGAAGATTTCTCGGGATGTCATAAAATCAATAAGCCTTCGGTTAATATCACGAAATAAACTTTATGAACTTGCATGTTTTCTGAGACCCATGAATAGACGATATAATATTAGGACACATGGGGAATCAAGAAGATAGGCACCCCTAGTACTTCTATGAATATATTCATTTGTGAAAGTTGCGAGTTTGCTCATTTTGTTTTTATCATGTGGATCATGCCAAAAGGAAAGAAGGGATAGCCTTACCATACCTTATAGAAATATGTCCAATAACAATGCTAAACTCAGCTCACTCCGCCTTAATCTACAATAACGACAGTGAAGCTAATGTCAAGTTACGAATGACTCTCTCAATTATATAACGAAAGTAACTTAATTTGTAAAAAACAACGGGCAACATTTCCCCTGATTTTATTGCTCCCTCAAGCCAACTATAGGCGAGACAACAACACAATACAATCAGATCGAAAACATCCTAACTACAATTCGGGACCTTTAATACAACAAAAACCTCAAATATAGAATAACACACCCAATCAACAAGTTATCAAGTAGCTTGAAACTGCAACAACGAGCGACTAGCCCACTACCCTGCAACATGTGGTGTTTCTTCACGTCCTTTATTCTTCCAAGCTCCACAAATCAGCAGCAGAAGAGGCCAACCCAAGTGGGAAACAAAACAATCCGCTAAAAGTTGAATAAATTGAACCCGCGGCTTTTGATCAAAGTACAAAAGGATTGGCTCTGAGGTAATATATTAGGAAATCATTAGAAGATCTCTCGGGATGTCATAAGATCAATATGCCTTTGGTTAATATCACGAAATAAACATTATGAACTTACATGTTTTCTGAAACCCATGAATAGACGATATAATAATAGGACACATGGGGAATCAAGAACATAGGCACCCCTAGTACTTCTATGAATAGATTCATTTGTGAAAGTTCTGCGTTTGCACATTTTGTTTTTATCATGTGGATCATGCCAAAAGGATAGAAGAGATAGCCTTACCATACCTTATAGAAATTTGTCCAATAACAATGCTAAACTCAGCTCACTCTGCCTTAATCTACAACAACGACAGTGAAGCTATTGTCAAGTTATGAATGACTCTCTCATTTATATAACGAAAGTAACTTAATTTGTAAAACAAAACAGGCAACATTTCCCCTGATTTTATTGCTCCCTCAAGACAACTATAGGTGAGACAACAACACAATATAATCAGCAGATCGAAAACATCCTAACTACAATTCGGTACCTTTAATACAACAAAAACCTCAAATATAGAATAGCACACCCAATCAACAAATTATCAAGTAGCCTGAAACTACAACAACGAGTGACTAGCCCACAACCCTGCAACATGTGGTGTTTCTCCACGCCCTTTATCCTTCCAAGCTCCACAAATCAGCAGCATAAGAGGCCAACCCGAGTGGAAAACAAAACAGTCCGCTAAAAGTGGAATAAATCGAACACACAGTCCGAGAGTTCTAAATATTAGGAAATCATCGTCCTTTATATTTAAAAGCATAAATACAGAAATTAAAAATTTTCATAACTATGAAGTACTTTGGAAAACTCAAACTACAAAGAAAAAGAGAGGTGGTATAATGATACTTACGTCGTAGGGATCGTTCTAATATTATCGCATCTTGATTTCATACCCGGGATGTTAATCTTCTTTGAAACCCTTGTAGAGAGCTTAAGGATAGGTTTATGGGGGTTCCCTGTTTGAGTTCTATGACAATGAAGAGAAAGACAACTTAAAACCTATATATATCAACTTTTGAAAAGTCAAAGAGGTGCTAGCTTGGCATCCTAGCATTGGCCCTTCTTCGGACGCTCATATCTTTTTATTCGGGCATTGTATGAATAAAAGGTTAAGAATGTTGGAAACTAAATTCCAAGACCTTCAATTTGGTATATAATATGTCCCAAAAAGATCTCTTATAACACACAAAATGTATTGCTCAAAAAGCTTCATTACAAGCAAATCCTTAGTCGGCTTTTCCGCAACATAACTCCGATTTTTCCCAAACATTATATTTTATATCCAAACAACATATATACTCATATTATGACTTTAATCTCATTTAAATCACGATTAATAAGTCTCATATTCATTATACATCACTTTGGGACGGACAAGGTGTAACTTTGTGATGACCTTTGCCAACTTTTGTTCCACAACTCGCTTGACTTTAAAACGTAATAAACGACTATCATAAGAATAAAATAACTAATAACATAACCTCATTATCCTGTTAAGCACCCTAGTCTCACCGCAAAAGTACATGTTATAACATAACATAACCTCATACATCCCGAAGGGTCCGGGGAACAAACTCTCTCAAGAACATCTTTGAATATTGAGTATGTGAAAGGGAAGCTGCATCAACTACGCTACCCTCCTTGTAAGCCTGCCACCACTGATACACTGCTCCCAATAGCTGTAATGTAGTAAAAGAAACCCCACTCATCTACACAATAGACATGGTGCGGAGAATATGGCGGCACTTCTCTAGAAAACCATATGCATCCTCTGACGCCATACTACTGAAAGTAGGACGGTGATACTTATTGAACCTATCAAGTCTAAGATGCTCCTCCTCAGATCATGCTGCCCTAATTGTGGGTTGAACCAGAACAATAGGCTATGCTGGAATGACAACTGGAACCTGACCAACGTGGACTCACTGCTCTGGAGTACGGGCGGCGGGAGTCTGAGCTCCTCCCCCGGTTTGTGAAGTAGTTGGTGCAGCTGGAACCAATCCCGCATGAACCAATGTATCGAACATGCTCAGTAACTGCACTATAATCTCCTAAAGCCCCAGGATAGCAACAGGGGCCTCCGGTGCCTATCCCCAATTGACGCTACTTATAGCTCCTCAACTGCTACTCTAGCAGGTGCTCTAGGAGTAACACGTGCTCCTCCTCGGCCTTTGCTTCTACCTCGGCCCCAGCCCCTAACAATGCCAGCTTGTGGTTAGTGTCATCCGTAACTGCAGCTCGTGTTCTCACCATCTATGAGAGAATATAATGACAAAGGCTCAAGCTCCAAAATCAATAAACTTGCATGATAGGAATAAAAGAAGTGATTATTTCTTAGTTGTTTTGTAGAGTCTAGAAGATAAGTATAGACGTCTCCGTACTGATCCGCAAGACTCAACTAAACTCGCTTATGACTCGTAGCACCTATGAATGCAGAGCTCAAATACGAACTTTTCACGACCCCAATTTCCCTCCTTAGGAATCGTGATAGCACCAATTCTCTATGACTAGGTAAACCTAACACTTACCACATTAATAACTGATTTTAACCAATTAACTATTATGCATGAAACAGAAATTTCTATAATAAGCTAACAATCCAAAATACAATACAATATCCCAAAGCAGGTAGTACAAGTCATAAGCTCTACTGAGTTCACTAGAAAATTTGTAAGTACAACTATTTCGGAATAGATATAACTCTATACAAAATAACTTCAGAATGTGACTCTGAGGCCTGTGAACGCAATGGAAGGTATACCTTGAGTCTCTACAGCAATGCCCTTTCAACTAGCTAATGCCCGGCAAACTCTGAAGTACCTGGATCTGCACAAACTCCGTGGAGTAAGAAGAATACAATTAAATTCTAGTGAAACCAAGTAACAACTCAATAAGTGCAATTGCTTTCACACAAGATTTATTCAAGAATTTCTCTGAGGTACCACACCTCATAATCAAAAATCACGGGTCCCAATTCATGAACCCTAATCACTTGTCATCTCGCGCCCACATTACAAATCACAATCGCATGGACAGCTCACGTGTTGCACAGACAACTCATAGTCCAATACCATTAATACCTCATATTTAGACGAACAACACATGTGATAAGGGAGCAACAACATCGTGTATCCGCACGGACAACTCATGTACCAGCAATAAAAATAGCTCATAACCTATCACGACCCAATTTCTCCTATAGGCAGTGATGGCACCCAATGTTACCGCTAGTCAAGCCAATAGTGAACTAACTACGTGATTGTTTCTTTTAACAAATTTGGAAATAGTTGATTTTTCATTATTGAACAAATAGGAAGTGAAAAATTTCATAAAAGTGAGTAATAAACAATTTAAGAGTAAACGAGAGGAAATAAATAATCAAAATAAACATATGTAAGCTAGCATAATTTGCAAGACCTGGTGTCACAAGTGTATGAGCTACAAGTAGAATATACAAAAATAAATACTACACTCATGTCTGAAGAGAAATAGACAGAAATAAAAGCAAAAGAAAGGCTTCAGGTGCTGCAGAACGTGCTCGGAAGGCAGCTCACCGCAAAGTCTCGTGGAATCAAGGAAGCGCGCCGGGATGATAACCAGATGCACCTGCCTCAGATCATGTACGATCAGTGTAGAAGTAGCATGAGTACATAAACAACATGTACCCAGTAAGTATCTAGTCTAACCTCGAAGAAATAGTGGTGATTGATTGACTTCGACACTTACTATAGGCTAATAATAAAATACCGAGATTTATAATTAAGCATGGGCTACATAAATGAAGCTGAAAACTCAATAACATGAAATAATGAACAATTCTTTCACTAATAGTAAATCCCAATTCAATTTCCATCCTTTAGCAATTCAACCACTCGAGCCAATGAAACAGTATCAAATATAATTGGGCTCCAAGAATTATTACACACAAATTATGCCGAGGGTTGAACAGCATGAACCATAGATACATCTATTCTACTATCGAGGCGTTCGGCCCGCTCCACAAGAAGAGAAATACTTTATACACAACCAATTCAAAAATTATTAAGAGGATAATATTCAAAGAAGCGTAAATTCTTATTAACGGCTAAGTAACCCATCCAAAACTCAAGTAAATGAATTTTGACCTTCTACAATTCCTTTATCAAGTTCCAATATGACTTAAGCACTTAAATTAACAAGTAGGGTGCAAACATCGCAAGTATAACACGATTTGGGTCCTAAACTACCCGGACATAAGTATAATCAGTAGCTACGTACGGACTCTCGTTACCTCATGCGCACGTAGCCCCCCACAAATAGAAACACATATTAATTCACCAATGGGGCTAATTCCCTCTTACAAGGTAATAAAAGGGACTTACCTCGTCTCAAAGCTTACTTTCCGGTCCATAAATGTGCTTTAAACCCTCAACTCGGTGCCAAACGATTCGAAACTAGTCAAATATTATATAAAATAATCAATACGTGCTCAAAATTTCATATTCTAACTATTAAAGGGATTACCCAATCCCAATTGAAGAATTCCTAAAATTCATGCCCAGGCCCACGTGCCCGGATTTCGAAAATTTTCAAAGAAAGTTGTTACCCATATGTAATGACCCAGCCGGTCGTTTCGAGAGTTGTAGCCCCGTTCCCCTTTTCTGCTCATTTTTGTGCTTCACTATTATTTTATGACTTATCGGTTAGTTGGTTCGGGTCCGGAGTGAATTCATAGTGAATTGAGATACTTAGTCTCTTAATTAAAATCTTAAGTTGGAAAAGTCGACCGGATGTCGACTTATATGTAAACTACCTCGGATTGGAATTTTGATGGTTCCGTTAGCTCCACTGGGTGATTCTATACTTAGGAGCACGTACGAATTCTGATATGGAGGTCGGGGTAGTAATTAGGCTTCAAATGGCGAATGTCAAATTTTTGGGAAGTTTGATTGGGGGTGACTTTTTGATATCAAGGTCGATTCCGATTTCGGGAGTTGCAGTAGGTTCGTGGGCTCATTTGTTACTTGTGTGCAAAATTTGAGGTCAATCAGACGTGATTTGATAGGTTTCAGCATCGTTTGTAGAATTTGAAAATTTCAAAGTTGTTTAGGCATGAATCCGTGTGTAATTCGTGTTTTGATGTTGTTTGAGGTGATTTGAGTGTTCGGCTAAGTTTGTATGATATTTCGGGACTTGATGGTATGTTTGGTTGATGTCCCGGGTGGCCTCGGGTAAGTTTCTTGTGGTTAATGGATCATTTTTGGAACTTGGTTGATGGTTGATGTCCGCTGCTATGTTTTTTGGTTTCCTCTTATGCGTTTGCGAGAGAAGCCTCACATTTGCGAAGGGTGTTTGTGAGCTATGAATTTTTGTTCTTCCTGATCACAAAGAAGAGGACGCGGATGTGAAGGTGTGGTTTGTGTGCGCATCAGGAATGCGGGAGTGGTGTCACGTTCGCGAAGAAGAGTGTGGCAATTGGGGACCCCCAACCTTTTAGCCTACCTGTTCGCGAGGCATGGGTAGTGTTTGCGAAGGTTAGAGTTAGTAAAGCATCGCGTTCGCGAAGCGTTGGTCGTGTTCGTGAAGAGTTAAATAGAGAGGCAGTCAAATTGGTCTACGCGAACTTGAGAGGACGGTCGCGTTCACGAAGAACGAAATCTGGGCAATAGTATTTAATTTGAAAAGTGAGGGTTTGAACCCATTCTTCATATTTTGAGATAGAGACCACGGATTTGGGCGATTCTTGAAGGGATTTTCATGGAGTTGATTGGGACAAGTGATTCTTACTTGGTTTTGGCTAAATTCCATGATTATGTCTTTAATTCCATCATTTAATTTGTGATTTGGGGTGGAAAATTGGGCAAAAAGAGGAAGTGTTCTTGAGTTAGATTTCTAGGGTTTTGAATGGGATATTTTCATCGGATTTGAGTAAATTTTATATGGTTAGACTCGTGAGTGAATGATCTTATGGATTTTGTGACTTTTGACAGATTTTGAGGCGTGGGCCCAGGGGCCGGGTTCGGGGCGGTTTTGGATTTTTGGCTATAATATAATGTGTTTCTCGTAGAATTGATCCCTTTAGCCTATATTGACTATATTGTACTACTTGTAGCAAGATTCGGGGCGTTTGGAGACCGATTGGAGAGGCAAAGGCATTTCGGAGTAGAGTTTTGCTCTGTTTAAGGTAAGTAACAGTTTTAAATGTGATCCTGAGGGTACGAAACCCCGGATTATTGTATTATGTAAGTATTTTGGAGGTGGCGCACATGCTAGGTGACAGGCATGTGGTAGTGCAAGGTGGGAATTGGGACTTGGTCTATTCCGCGAATCTGGAAAGTTGAATAAGCTCGTTGTTAGCTATGTGCCCTTTCTGTGCTATAGAAATCTGACGGTGAATCATGCCAGAAATCATGCTTAGGCTATGTGTTGGTGATGTAAAGACCCCAGTGGTCGTGATACCTGTTGATCCTTCCTACTTATTGTTACTTGTACTCAGTCATAGTATTACTTGCATACTATACCTCAGTCTCTATTATTCCCTTTTTATACATATATCATTTTGTTTTGGGCTGATTCCCCTTTATTATTGAGGGTCGTGAGACTAGAGAGGTTGATGACTGAGTGAGGCTGAGGGCCTGTTTGTGAAGTATTGATACCATAGAACGTGAGTTGCCCGTGCAGATCTTGATATGATACTATAGCACGTGAGTTATTCGTGCAGCATATGAGTTATCCGTGCGGATCCACATATTGATACTATAGCACGTGAGTTATCTATGCAGCACGTGAGTTATCTGTGCGGATTATAACGCTTAGGCTGTAGGAGCCCCTTCGGAGTTTGTACACCCCTAGTGAGCACATGTACCTATTGAGTGTGAGTATTGAGGGTTGAGAGCCGAGTGTTGAGTTATTGAGAGCGAGCTTGAAGGACTGTTGCCCTGAGAGGTTGCACTTGTTTCATTTGTTGCTGCATTTAGATGATTTATGTCATTGTTCTGAAACTTCTGGAAAATATTGCATCCGGTTTTATCTGAATATGGTAATGTGTAACTGAATTGTCTTAAATTGCCGGAATTGAAACATGTCTACTTTCATTGCTGAAATTACTAAAATGAATTGTATTTGTATTGCTCATCACTACCTTTGAGTTCCTTAATTATTAATGTTACTTACTGAGTTGGTTGTACTAACGCTACACCATGCACTTTGTGTGCAGATCCAAGTGTTTCTGGTCACGGAGGATGTTGATCTCATGCGTGGTTGAGTATCGGAGATTCATGAGGTAGTTGTCGGTGTTCGCAGTCCTTGTCTCTCCTTCCTTGTTATATTTTCTTTTATGTATTGGTATTTTGACAGACTCTTGTAGACACTGTTTCTTAGACTGGTTGTTTAGATGCTCATGACTTACTGACACACGATGTTTGGGGCTATTTTTTCGCACTGTATTTTGAGCTTAACTCCTGTATTTATGAAAACTCTATCAGGTAAAACCTTTTGACTTATCTTTTGTGAAACATTGGAAGCATTTTTTGAGAATCGGATTGCCTAGTACATTCGATAGGCGCCATCACGACGGGTTAGGATTTTGGGTCGTGACATGTTGGTATCAGATCCTAGGTTACATAGGTCTCACGAGTCATGAGAATGTTTAGTAGAGTCTTGTGGACCGGTATGGAGACGCCTATACTTATCTTCGAGAGGCTATCGAACCCTTAGGAAACTTCACATTCTTCAATTCTTGTATGCGAATCGTTTTATTCTGGTAACTAAATTTTTGTTGTTCTAATTCTCCCCCAGA